>NC_137212.1:1268657-1321157 GCF_949987685.1 Ammodytes marinus
TGAATTTTGATGAAAGCCACATGCTGCTAAATAACTCAACGTGGAAATACAAAGAGACACACACACACACACACACACAGAAACACTCTCTCACACACACACACACACACATTGTCAAACACACTCTCACACACACACACATTGTCAAACACACTCTCACACACACACACATTGTCGAACACTAATTTCAGCGTGGTTCTTACCAGACCTTTTTTAAGTAAACAAAAATTGTACTACATATTTAAATGTATTTAAAACTAAACAGGAAAATTAATAAGTTTAAATTTGTATCAAATGGTGAAATATACAGTATGTTTTTATTTTAGTGTCACAGGCGCACACACACACACACACACACACACACACACACACACACACACACACACACACACACACACACACTAGTTCATTCAATAGTTCAGTCATGTCGTTTAATGAGATAAAATGATTTGACCAAGCCTTTGTTTCCCCTTTGACTTTAATATGGTGGTTTTTATTTTTTACGGCAGCCTCTAGTGGACATTATAGGAACTGCAGTCACACACACACACAGCCCGACACACACACACACACACACACACACACACACACACACACACACACACACACACACAGACACACACACACAGCTTCATGCCAAACACACACAAACAGTCACACACACACACACTGAGCGTCTGCATGGGCATGAAATTACAGTTACGTCAGTTGGAACGAAGCGCAGGAACTTTGTCGATAAGAAAAATTGTGTGTGTGTGTGTGTGTGTGTGTGTGTGTGCGCGTGTGTGCGTGCGTGTGTGTGTTTAAGTGTGTGTGTGTGCACTAAATAAAGAAATCCCATGGTTGTGCGCTCTCTCTCTCTCTCTCTCTACATGTTAATCCCTGTGTGTGTGTGTGTGTGTGTGGTGTGTGTGTGTGTGTTAATTTGGACAGTCAAGCCTGCTGTGTCACCAGATAAAATGTATTCACACTTGGCCTGTCAGTGTGTGTGTGTGTGTGTGTGTTTAGTGTGTGTGCGTGCGCGTGCGTGCGTGTGGGTGTGTGCGTGCGTGCGTGCGCGCGCGTGTGTGTGTGTGTGCGCTCCAAGAACTACGATTCCCATCCAATATTATTTTTCCCCTCATAACTAACATATTATGCAAAATCAATCACAATGTTTTAAATTTAATTTGTATTGTCCCATACCATGTAACTTTCGTCTTGATACCACGCGTTTTCATTTAAAGGCCTACTTCACCGGTTGGAATATGAAGGTGTATTGAACTCGGAGATCCTATTTAGTATAAATGTGCAAAAAAAAATGAAATCGGATATTCTTAGCCTGAGAAAAGGCAGAAAGAGTGTTTTATGGTCTCACTGTCTAACCCTACAGTTTCCTTCTTGTGACATCACAGTAAGGGTTAGGATTAACAGGACAGCTGGGCCAAGGGAAGACTGAGGGAAGACTGAGGGAAGAAAAGCCTCATTCATTATATTATAATAGTGATTTTATAATGATACAACGCTGGTTCCGTATGGGTGAAGTATTCCTTTAACAAAAAAAGTTGTATTTAGTTATATATATACTGTATCATTATTTATTCATTTTATCAATACCAGTATGTTTTATATTGAGTAACAGGGATGTTTATCAATTAAATTGCCGATTAGGTTCCGGCATCACAGCTGTGTGGTTGGGGTTAGGGGACAGGGAGAGGTTAGAATAGGAGTCAAACCAACCCCCCTCCCCCCCACCCCCCCCACACACACACACACACACACACACATACACATACAGACATACACACACACACACACACACACAGACACACACACACACACAGGGAACATTGATAGGCTCCCTTTAAGACCATTCTGTAGGGGTTTGTGTTGTTTTCCCCTTAGAAAGGAGGGTGGTAACATATTTGGGGGCTCGTCCGGGATCTTAAGGAGGTGGGAGATTGTTTGTCGTTTTGTTTTGGTTATAGGCTTTGGCCAATCAAGCACAGTAATACCATGGTCAGTCAACCAGTTACTAGTGGTTTCTGGCACTGTGGGCATGTGTCAAGTCTTGCTGGAAAAGGAAATGAGTATCTCCATAAAGCTTTTCATCAGACAGAAACTAGGGCAGTCTGAGGGGCTTACTGGTATACTGTGTTTTTTATTTAATTAATTTCTTTGAGACCGTTTTATGCTTTGTTTACATCTGATAATTCATCTTCCACATGTATTCATAATTAGTTAAAGAATGGATGACGCTTGCTTGATCGAGCACTGATGCTCAGAGCTGGAGTGGAGAGAGAGATTATGTGGGCTGTGTGTGACGCCCGTGTTTTTTGTCTCCTCTATAACATTTTGGGTCTATAGTTTTAATATTAATGATAAAGATGAATAGTTAATTTATGCCTGTCTTGTGTGTCTGTCTCTCAGACTCTAGGTCAGCCTGGTAGACTGTCATGGAGATATGACCTAAACATACAGACTAGAATGGTTTCGTGGACCAGGCTGTAAATAGGTTTAATAAGACTTTGAAAACGGCCTGTCTAACAAGTGAGTCAAAGAAAGATTGCTCAGTCTTGGTTCCACCCCCAGTGGCCACCGGAAGGTACTACAATTTTGGTCACTTCCTTATTGGATGCTGGTAAAAATCGCTGAGGTTGGGGCTTGGAATAAACCCTCCGAGCTCAACTCCTGTGTGTGCCTCGCTCAATCAGACACAATGCAGAAACTCATCCGTTACACTGCACCTTTAATATTCTGAGCTGGGAATACAGATTTCACACCAGAAACACTTTATGCTTAAAGATTATTTTTATTTGTGGAATCCACTTTTTTTCTTTTTTCATTGATTGAGATTTAGATGAATATATATGACAGGAAATGAACAAATCACAAGAGAAGTTCCCCTCTGTTAAGAGAATACTAACGTCGGGTGATTTTTACCCAGGCAATTGCGCTCACATGATTTCTTCGGTCCCTTCAAGCTGCTCACTGACATTACAGAAGGTAAGAGTCCTAAACTTAACAATGACCCAAAATGTAATAATAATTTTAAAAGAAAAAGTCACAACTCTTTGCCAATAAATAACAACCTATTACATGATGGAGTGAGCTAGATATTTATAGTGTGATATTTTGTTTACATTATACAGTGAGTCGATAATATATGGATTAAAGGGCTAATCGATTCAATGTAGGGTTTAGTTTTAAATACAAATTAATTATTTCAATATTAGGAAAAAATATTTGGTTCGCTCCATAAGTTGTTAATTTTGCCCAAAAGGTTATGACGATTTGGGCTCAGCATTCGTTACATTATCGACCAGTTAATACATTATACTTATTACAATTCGAGCTGCTGCTGGCCCTGGTTTTTCAAAAGGCAACATGTGTTCAGAGGATTTTCACCTAACGTGTATTCAATTCAGGGATTCTTATAACTTTACACTATTTTTAGGGTCCCCCCTTGATAGTCCCTTTTCATTCGTTTTATGAGACTTGGGGGAAATAAAATAATAGTTCTTCCATTTGCCTTGTATGTTTCAATTTAACATTTTCTGATGAGAAGTATTTTCTGATGGGTATAATATATTGGTTAAAATCTACCCGACGTTAGTGATTATGACTGATCTACAGTCTGTGATATTACCGATTACAGAGGGGTTTGATTGGAAAAGCTTTCAGTAGAAAGTGAATCATTTAGAGAAAGTTCTTTAATATGGAAATAAAATATCAAAGAAGCCGTGACGTCATCCTAGTGGGTCACATGGTAGAGAGGCCGGAGGCTTCACCGATCACGGGCACAGACGTATGGAAGATGCTTGTTGCAGTCTTCATCATTCCAACCAGGGCCAGCTGAAGAGAGAAAAGAATCAATTATTAAAATGACTTAAAAGTTTCCACAGTTTATCAAAATCCTTAATTTAGTAACTTTAACGGGAAGTGGAATTTTTACCTAGAACAGTTTTTATCATAAAAATGAAAAAAACTACAACGTTTGTTAAAGCGGCTACGAGTAACATTTAAATATCTTTTAAACAGCCTCATGTTTCCTCTGATAATCATAAATTACCTTTAACAGCAAACGAGACCATCAGTGCAAAGAAAGACGTTTTTATATAGTTTTTATTACTGCGTTTGGTCTGGTCGCACACCCAGTCCGATTTTCGGTTCGCTCGTGCAGGCTCTATGGTCACATATCCGTATTGGTCGCAGATTTCACACTGGTAGATGACAAGTTATCTGTGATGGCCACAGCCGGATAATTAAATCATTTTAGAGCTAAAATAATTTTATTTAAGAAATTAACTAACTTCATGTCCAAAATTATACTGTACAGTACAATGCTTTTCTAATGTTGCCAGAGTGGTTATGCCAGATGAACAGGAAAAACAAACTGTTAAATTCAATATGACATTGTCATATTAGCTATCTGATTTAGGTTCATTTTGGGTCATTTTACCCATCATGGGAACAATTGCCCCCCCTGAGATTATTGTCAGGAGCCGCCACTGCAAGCAACGTGTATACAATTTCACGAGAGCGAAACTAGACTGCAGTGTTTACTCTTAAATGAATGAGCGGTTGGTACTAACACAAAGTTTGCTTTGCTTCACCATCATCAGATAACCATTATCTGAAATAGTCATTATTTACATCAACAACACAAACACATTACCTCATCGTGATCCATACTAACTGCCGTCTCTCGTTCATTCGCTTTCTGTGAGGACACGTAATATTTCAGCTCTGTGAGAGAGTAGTTAGGTGACGCTGCTGCATCAACTCATTGCAATCAGGTGTGTGTAGCACTGACTGGCATTAGTTGATGCAGTGTCAAAACCACTCTCACGGAGCCGAAAAGAGTCCTCACACTTTCAACACACGGACATGCACTATATTGCGCCCTTCTCAGTTCACACTCGCATGCCTGGTACGAGCTAGAAAACAGCTTTGCGACAGCTGGCGTCGTAAAAATACTACCATTTTTATCCAAAGGGGACGCCAACGTGCCGTGTTACTCGTAGTGGCTTTAAGCCAAAAAGAACGTTAATATTGCCGTTAAAATGGGTTTGCGTTAACGCCGTTAATAACGCATTAAACGGACAGCACTAATATATATATATTCAGGTTTATTAAACGGGGACAATGCAAACTAATAAAAAAATTAACAGTAATAAAAAAAATAGTTACAAGGCATTTTTTTACGTAGTCGAGGCTATATTACAGTATCTGCTGCCCCTGGACTAGTGGTGACTGGTCACCCTGTGCCTAACTTTACACCTGCACATGTCGCCATTTTGTCACCTCACCAAAATACCCATAATGCAATGTGTGGGGCACTTCCTGGCTCCTCAGTAAATTGTTGTTATGAGCGTTCTCCTTATTGATTCGTTACCAAAACAACTCATTAACTCTGTCGGTGTTACTTTAACACTTCAAAATGTGCTGTAGGTTAATATCAGAAATAAAACACATAACTACACCACATATTCCTTCAGGTATCAATGTCTCTGCTAAATTAAAAATTGCCAGAGGAAGAAAAATAAATAATGTTCGTACATGGATGTCTGATGGACACACAGTCCTCTCCTCCTCCATAGTTGTTAGGCTCTCCGGAGCGCCAGGCTCTGTAGACATTAGTAGGGTCCCGATCCCCCCAGCCATGGCTCCACTCCCACCTCCCCTCCTGGAAGAGAAAACTGACTGAACAACATTCCTAATCACAGATAGTGGATATGTGGCTACATACATACCTTCATATTTTTGAATAAATAAGGGGCATGTTTAAACATGTGTCCAACTTTGTTTTGGAGGGACCTGCTGACGTAAAAATGCTCAATGAGCAAATGCAACGTGAACATTGATCACTTGGGTTCAATGTCCCCAACCTCCACAGGGAGACAGAAAGGTGTCAGTTGAAGACAGGGCCCTCCCCCAGACGTTCACAGTTTACCCGCACTACCCTTTTGGGCCACAGGGGACCGACTCTGCTACCAGGTCTGTCCAGACAGTTCAGATTATTCGGCCTTCTTGGAGACCCTGAACAGAGTCCTGCATGGGCGTCTGGTAGGGGACTCCATAGGTTGTTTATATATTTAATTTACTCTAAAAATGCCTCACCGTTTCTCGATCGTTGAGCCCGATCCAGCCCTCGACATCTCTGCCATACTTTTGGTGGAGCAGTTCCCTAGCCAAGTCGTTTTCCCTCTGATTGTGGATTGAGGCCAAGTGTCCACCAATTCTTCTGCAGATATGCTGATGGGGGAGACAGAGAAAACACATCATTATACAGTTCTGAGACTGACGCAAACTGGTCTTTAAAGGCAAACTATGCAACATTATAATGAAAATATAAATTATAGAGTCACACAAAAATAATCCCTCTCAATGATCACTTCTTCTGCCCCACTAGAATATGTGGTGGAGTGTTTATCAGCACAGTCCTCCTCTCTCTGGCTGGATTTTACATAGTAGCATTTGCTGGTATTGTTTTGGAAACAGAAGACTCAGGTCTGTTCTAATTTAATCTAAACAAATGTAATATTCAACATCATCAATCAAGAGTTCAACAATTCACTTACTTTTCCTCATCTTCATACTCCTTTAGCTGCTTCATATCAATTCAAGCCATCAATGTAAACTTTTTTTAAACTTTTTCAAATCTTCA
This sequence comes from Ammodytes marinus, assembly GCF_949987685.1. Lineage (NCBI taxonomy): Eukaryota > Metazoa > Chordata > Actinopteri > Uranoscopiformes > Ammodytidae > Ammodytes > Ammodytes marinus. The sequence goes on from NC_137212.1 coordinate 1,275,307, forward strand.
TACTCAGCTAATCCAGTTTAGCGTCAGCTTTTTCAGCATTCACACACATTTTCTGCAGGAAATGCATTTTCTAGTTTTTCTTGATGCATTTGTCATGGATATGCTCACCCTAGAACAACAGCTGGTGTAGTGAAAAACACTACCGCTTTAGTCCAAAGGGGGCGCTAGAATTAACACAAACTGAAAGTTCCTCGTTGCAGCTTTAATAGATACGTACCTCTGCACCGAGCCATTGCTTATTCTCGCCAAAGGCCTTGTAACATTGATTGCCATAAGCTTCCCAACCACGAGGACAGCCTGTGTTATAGAAGAGAAGAGAGGCCTTTTTGGATTTTTTTTTTTTTTTCACTTTTTTTTGTTGACACATCACACGTTATCAGAGCTACTGTCTCTTGGTCCAGTGGTATTCCAGCTAACCAGAGGACATCATGTTGTCTGTAGGAACTTCTGATATTAATGTATTTAAATTTTAGAAACATAGAACATGTATGAATAAGTCAAGCTACTAACGTCTGGCGCGGGGCTCGATGTTGGCGGACCACTGTGGATAGAACACAATCAATTCATCAGCCTGGAAATGTCACTTTGAGGTTTCTCATTTAAGCATCTGTAATCTAGATAATAATCTGAAGTTATTTCTTCCCCTCAAAGCCTTTGGGTGCAACATCATAAGGTCAACCAGACAGGCGGTCTAATGCTTTGTATGTTTGTCTGGTGCCTTTAATGTGTCTACAACCCAAATGCTTCACACAAGGCTCAAAATGAACACTCTCCACTCACCAAATTTAGCCTTAGGCGAGTAAGTTATTGAGACCACCCGGCACTTTGGCTGGTGAAAGCCACAGAAGATCTACTCCCAAACATTCAATTTAGTTGAACACATTTTTATACTAATTTATTATGTTCCATTTTTAATAGTTTGGTTTTCAATAAAATAAAGAAAATTGGTATGTCTCTTTGTCTCACTTGCAATTGCAATTTCCTTTTCCCTTTTTCTTTTAACTTTTATATATACTGTAGAGATCAATTGAGGGGTGACCCTCATTTACAATGATGTTGAGTCAAACAAATGCAAAGCAAAAACAACAATACATGAACAAGATACAATCCAAATACATCAAATACAAAACAAGCTGCTAAAGAGACAAAACTATTGAAACATTTAGACAGTGATGTAGAATGGCTGGAATTCAAATGAAAAATGGGTGAAAGTACAATATCTCTAATTATATTAAACTTAAACAGTTACAAGTAGAGTTTGGCAGATAATAAGATTTAAGATAATATGTCTACATGTATTAAATGATATGAAGGTATTTAGTTTAATTTGTTGCTGTAAGTTGTTCCAGGAGTCAGGGGCACTGATTCAAAAAGCTAAAGGTCTTTGCCAGCTCAGACCGGGCTTGTGGAACATGAAGCATGAGCATGTCAGTGCAGCGGGTCTGATAAAGCCCATCTGAAATGTTAAATAATGGGTAAGATTCCCGGTCAGGGCTTTATAAATAAAAATATGCCAATGTGAGTTGGTAAAAGAGATTGGTGCAGGACATAATATTGACTGAAAATCTCACATGAGACCAAGATGACATGCTAAAAGAGAATGAGTGCAAAATGCAATGTAAAACTAATGTTTTATTTCTGGCTGGATGGTAAATGGTTGGTAAGCCAAAAAGTTAGTTTCGCGCCGTGGCTTCACATATACTTTAAATTTGACTTAAACTTATAGTATAAATACGCAAAATTTAAGAAAAAAAGGTAAAATGTTTGCAAAAACACAAGGTTGCAAAAACCTAAACAAAATTCACAAAACTAAAGTCACAAAAACCCCAAAAAGTCCCAAAATAAAAAGGCAAAAAAACGTAAAAACAGACGGTTCTTGAGGTGAGTTTGCATTTTTTTATTTATCAAATACATAGGTACTTACAGTTCCTGAAATCAGCAGCCCGCTGGTCAGACAGAGGAGGAACACCAAGTGGAAAGGTAGAGCCATCTGTAGAAAAACATTTAACAGGGAAAATAGTTTAAATGTGTGGTCAAGAGCATCAAGAAAAGTTGTGTTTTCCCCTTAATGTAGTAAACATTTGGGTTCAACATTTAACACAGGTTAACTACTAGGATCACGGACATTTTCAACAAATGAACACTATTTGCATCTATTTCTTCATGTCTTTAAAGGCACACTATACAACATTTTAATGAACAATTGTTTTTGCTTTGCATTTGTTTGACTCGACATCATTGTAAATTAGGGTCACACCTCAACTGATCTTTTGAGTATAAATAAAGGTTAAATGAAAAAATAAAATAAAATGTATATTTATATAAACTATAAAGTTTATCATTTTATACTACTACTGTTATTTATTGAATACATTTTACATAACGTCCCAACTTTTTCTGAATTGGGGTTGTACTTATTAATAATTGACCAATGATTTGTTAATGAGCATTTCATGATTTACTAAAAGTTTTATAGATGTCTTACAACACATTTGTAATACGTTAACAAAACACTCATTAAACATCTACAAATATATATTACTGTTTAGCCTTTTGGTTCATCACTTATGAATGACTTATAAGTGAACATTACCATAGTGTAAACAGCTTTTTATAATACAACATAATTTGAAGAGAAACAAAAATACATAAAAACGTCTTAAAAGAGTAATCGAATAGTTGCATTAAAAATAATTTTCTGTTGATCGACATATTGAATGTAAAGTGAATTACCTTTGCAGTGGTGCTGATAGATAGATAGATAGATAGATAGATAGATAGATAGATAGATAGATAGATAGATAGATAGATAGATAGATAGATAGATAGATAGATAGATAGATAGATAGATAGATAGATAGATAACGTATAAAGTGAATTACCTTTGCAGTGGTGCTGAAGCCTGATGCCGAGAGAGTGAAGAGCAGGCAGGTGTGTGTCTGGTGAAGGAATACTCACCTGTATATATACAGCGCTGAGCTCACACCTGGAATGTTTAGATGAAACAGAAATAGACCAATGAAAATGCTTTAGCAAAGAGGTATGAAGGAGGGCGGGGAGTCTCCATGGCAACAGCCACTTTGCCCGATCGACACACCCCCCACCCCCCTCACCCCCACCAATGGCAGTCTGACGAGTACCAACCATACCTGTTTTAGTGTGTTTGTTTTGACCTGTTTTAGTGAGCTAGTTAGACCTGTTTTAGGGTGTTTGTTTTGACCTGTTTGGGTGTGCTTGTTTGACCTGTTTTAATGTGTGTTTCGCAATCGCGTGTCACCAGAGACGCATTGTCCTCACCTAGAATGACAAAACACTTGAGGAAGGAGGAAGTTTTAAAACCAAAAAATAAAACATACAAAGTCAATGACACCATTGATTAAAAACTGCAAATACAGGGAAACACAGGGCAGTGACTCCACATTTAACTGATCATGGAAATGTACTGAGTGGGATCTGTGTTCACTGTTTAGAACCAATGAACCCGTGTTAACACATTTGTAAAAGAAGAACTATGCTGTGATGATACTACACATATATAACTGATGAATGGCTTACATTTTTAAATAGGGGAATGCAGAAAGATTTGTAAAATACAACCCCAATTCCGAAAAAGTTGGGACGTTATGTAAAGTTTGAATAAAACATTAATGTGATCATTTCCTCATCCTTTTCGAAATGCATTCAATAATTAAAAGGACCATCCAGATTGTTACCAATACAAAGTTTAAAAGCCAGCGTTTGTGATGGTATGGGGAGTGGTTAGCGCCCATGGCATGGGTAACTTGCGCGTCTATGAAGGCACCATTAGTGCTTTTAAACATACAGGTGTGTGTGTGTGTGTGTGTGTGTGTGTGTGTGTGTGTGTGTGTGTGTGTGTGTGTGTGTGTGTGTGTTGTGTGTGTGTGTGTGTGTGTGTATGTGTGTGTGTTTGGGCTAAGCTAACCTGGATGAGCTAAGCTAAACTGGATGAGCAACCTTTGCCCATTTCTATATAAAAAACACGCACTGTCAATAAAGCATGAAAACAGGCAACAATAGCCCATACCTGTGCACCTCCATGCCCCATTCAACCTAGAAAAAACAAGAATGACAATTGATCGTTTGAGAGCGTGTGCATAACAGAAACAGACCAATGAAAATGCTTTAGCAAAGAGGTATGATGGAGGGCGGGGAGTCCCCATAGCAACAGACGCTTTGCCCGATCGACACACTCAAACTCTAGGACATCCTACCCCCCCTCCCCCCATCAATGGCGGCCTGACAAGTACCAACCATTACAAACACAACGTTTGTTTCCTTCTCACAGTCGCCTCTCACCATAGACTCATTGTCCTCACCTGGAATAACTTGAGGAATACCTAGGGGGCAAAACCCCTTTTTATTGAAAAACAGACATGGTGCGTTGTAAAAGGTTGTTCACCAGAAATGATATCCAGGACCTTCCAGGATCCCAACCTGGGTGGACAACCTGGTCAACTAGCTGCTGGAAAGCTACAGGGGGCCGACATAGAGCAAATCAGAACCACTGTTTAAGTGAATGGGGGTGGGCAAATAGGGATTTTTTTAAACTTATAGATATCATTATGAAACTTTGCAAGTTGATTACTGATATTAAAACAACAACTTTTTGTATTACAGTATTTTCCAGAAAGTTTGAATAAATATGAAAAATCATCAATATCTTACTAATGATGCGTACATTTAAATATCTGCAAAGCCCCAAAATCTAGATGTTGGACAAAAGCAGAGTCAATTTGTTTATACATTTTTTAAACAAAACAAGTGTCCAACTGCCTGAAGCCTTTCCTAATCACAGTTCAAATTTGATCAATAACCCATAGAAAATGAATTTTTTACACTGTTTTTTCCAAGGGAATGTCTAGCCGTTTCCTAAAATACCAGCTGGAGACTCCAAAAGGACACTTTTGGTCCATGGCACATGAAATGTAACTGTGTAAAAAAAAAAATTCTATGGGTTATTGATAAAATTTGAACTGTGATTAGGAAAGGCTTCAGGCAGTTGGACACTTGTTTTGTTTTCAAAATGTAAAAACAAATTGACTTAGTTTTCTTCCAACATCTAGATTTTGGGGCTTTGCAGATTATGCAAATGTACGCATCATTAGTAAGATATTGATGATTTTTCATATTTATTTAAACATTTTGGAAAATACTGTAATACAAAAAGTTTTTGTTTAAATGTCATTAATCAACTGGCAAAGTTTCATAATGATATCTATAAGTTCAAAAAATTCCCCATTAGCCCACCCCCATTCATCCCCATTCACTTAAACAGTGGTTCTGATTTGCTATGTCGGCCAGCTGTAGCTTTCCAGCAGCTAGTTGACAAGGTTGTCCACCCAGGTTGTGATCGTGGAAGGTCCTAGATGTCATTTTTGGTGAACAACCTTTTACAACGCTCCATGTCCATAAAACCACTTTGCCCCCTGGGTACTAGTTAGGAAGTTTTAAAACCAAAAAATAAAACATACAAAGACAATGACACCATTGATTAAAATGTGTTGTTGCAAAAACAGGGCAACACAGGGCAGTGACTCCACCTTTAACTGATCATGGAAATGTACTGAGAGGATCTCAAACTCTAGGACATCCTCCCACCCACCCCCACCAATGGCGGTCTGACAAGTACCAACCATACCTGTTTTAGTGTGTTTGTTTTGACCTGTTTTAGTGAGCTAGTTAGACCTGTTTTAGGGTGTTTGTTTTGACCTGTTTGGGTGTGCTTGTTTGACCTGTTTTAATGTGTGTTTCGCAATCGCGTGTCACCAGAGACGCATTGTCCTCACCTAGAATGACAAAACACTTGAGTAAGGAGGAAGTTTTAAAACCAAAAAATAAAACATACAAAGTCAATGACACCATTGATTAAAAACTGCAAATACAGGGAAACACAGGGCAGTGACTCCACATTTAACTGATCATGGAAATGTACTGAGTGGGATCTGTGTTCACTGTTTAGAACCAATGAACCCGTGTTAACACATTTGTAAAAGAAGAACTATGCTGTGATGATACTACACATATATAACTGATGAATGGCTTACATTTTTAAATAGGGGAATGCAGAAAGATTTGTAAAATACAACCCCAATTCCGAAAAAGTTGGGACGTTATGTAAAGTTTGAATAAAACATTAATGTGATCATTTCCTCATCCTTTTCGAAATGTATTCTATTCAATAATTAAAAGGACCATCCAGATTGTTACCAATACAAAGTTTAAAAGCCAGCGTTTGTGATGGTATGGGGAGTGGTTAGCGCCCATGGCATGGGTAACTTGCGCGTCTATGAAGGCACCATTAGTGCTTTTAAACATACAGGTGTGTGTGTGTGTGTGTGTGTGTGTGTGTGTGTGTGTGTGTGTGTGTGTGTGTGTGTGTGTGTGTGTGTGTGTGTGTGTTTGGGCTAAGCTAACCTGGATGAGCTAAGCTAAACTGGATGAGCAACCTTTGCCCATTTCTATATAAAAAACATGCACCGTCAATAAAGCATGAAAACAGGCAACAATAGCCTGTACCTGTGCACCTCCATGCCCCATTCAACCTAGAAAAAACAAGAATGACAATTAATCGTTTGAGAGCGTGTGCATAACAGAAACAGACCAATGAAAATGCTTTAGCAAAGAGGTATGAAGGAGGGCGGGGAGTTTCCATAGCAACAGCCGCTTTGCCCGATCGACACACTCAAACTCTAGGACATCCTACCCCCCCCCCCATCAATGGCGGCCTGACAGGTACCAACCATTACAAACACAAAGTGTGTTTCCTTCTCACAGTCGCCTCTCACCATAGACTCATTGTCCTCACCTGGAATAACTTGAGGAATACCTAGGGGCCAAAACCCCTTTTTATTGAAAAACAGACATGGTGCGTTGTAAAAGGTTGTTCACCAGAAATGATATCCAGGACCTTCCAGGATCCCAACCTGGGTGGACAACCTGGTCAACTAGCTGCTGGAAAGCTACAGGGGGCCGACATAGAGCAAATCAGAACCACTGTTTAAGCAAATGGGGGTTGGCAAATAGGGATTTTTTTAAACTTATAGATATCATTATGAAACTTTGCAAGTCGATTACTGACATTAAAACAACAACTTTTTGTATTACAGTATTTTCCAGAAAGTTTGAATAAATATGAAAAATCATCAATATCTTACTACTGATGCGTACATTTGCATAATTTGCAAAGCCCCAAAATCTAGATGTTGGACAAAAGCAGAGTCAATTTGTTTATACATTTTTAAAACAAAACAAGTGTCCAACTGCCTGAAGCCTTTCCTAATCACAGTTCAAATTTGATCAATAACCCATAGAAAATGAATTTTTTACACTGTTTTTTCCAAGGGAATGTCTAGCCGTTTCCTAAAATACCAGCTGGAGACTCCAAAAGGACACTTTTGGTCCATGGCACATGAAATGTAACTGTGTAAAAAATTAATTTTCTATGAGTTATTGATCAAATTTGAACTGTCATTAGGAAAGGCTTCAGGCAGTTGGACATTTGTTTTGTTTTCAAAATTTAAAAACAAATTGACTTTGTTTTCTTCCAAAATCTAGATTTTGGGGCTTTGCAGATTATGCAAATGTAGGCATCATTAGTAAGATATTGATGATTTTTCATATTTATTTAAACATTTTGGAAAATACTGTAATACAAAAAGTTTTTGTTTTAATGTCAGTAATCAACTGGCAAAGTTTCATAATGATATCTATAAGTTCAAAAAATTCCCCATTAGCCCACCCCCATTCATCCCCATTCACTTAAACAGTGGTTCTGATTTGCTATGTCGGCCAGCTGTAGCTTTCCAGCAGCTAGTTGACAAGGTTGTCCACCCAGGTTGTGATCGTGGAAGGTCCTAGATGTCATTTTTGGTGAACAACCTTTTACAACGCTCCATGTCCATAAAACCACTTTGCCCCCTGGGTACTAGTTAGGAAGTTTTAAAACCAAAAAATAAAACATACAAAGACAATGACACCATTGATTAAAATGTGTTGTTGCAAAAACAGGGCAACACAGGGCAGTGACTCCACCTTTAACTGATCATGGAAATGTACTGAGAGGATCTCAAACTCTAGGACATCCTCCCACCCACCCCCACCAATGGCGGTCTGACAAGTACCAACCATACCTGTTTTAGTGTGTTTGTTTTGACCTGTTTGGGTGTGGTTGTTTGACCTGTTTTAATGTGCTAGTTAGACCTGTTTTAGTGTGTTTGTTTTGACCTGTTTTAGTGAGCTAGTTAGACCTGTTTTAGGGTGTTTGTTTTGACCTGTTTGGGTGTGCTTGTTTGACCTGTTTTAATGTGTGTTTCGCAATCGCGTGTCACCAGAGACGCATTGTCCTCACCTAGAATGACAAAACACTTGAGTAAGGAGGAAGTTTTAAAACCAAAAAATAAAACATACAAAGTCAATGACACCATTGATTAAAAACTGCAAATACAGGGAAACACAGGGCAGTGACTCCACATTTAACTGATCATGGAAATGTACTGAGTGGGATCTGTGTTCACTGTTTAGAACCAATGAACCCGTGTTAACACATTTGTAAAAGAAGAACTATGCTGTGATGATACTACACATATATAACTGATGAATGGCTTACATTTTTAAATAGGGGAATGCAGAAAGATTTGTAAAATACAACCCCAATTCCGAAAAAGTTGGGACGTTATGTAAAGTTTGAATAAAACATTAATGTGATCATTTCCTCATCCTTTTCGAAATGTATTCTATTCAATAATTAAAAGGACCATCCAGATTGTTACCAATACAAAGTTTAAAAGCCAGCGTTTGTGATGGTATGGGGAGTGGTTAGCGCCCATGGCATGGGTAACTTGCGCGTCTATGAAGGCACCATTAGTCCTTTTAAACATACAGGTGTGTGTGTGTGTGTGTGTGTGTGTGTGTGTGTGTGTGTGTGTGTGTGTGTGTGTTTGGGCTAAGCTAACCTGGATGAGCTAAGCTAAACTGGATGAGCAACCTTTGCCCATTTCTATATAAAAAACATGCACCGTCAATAAAGCATGAAAACAGGCAACAATAGCCTGTACCTGTGCACCTCCATGCCCCATTCAACCTAGAAAAAACAAGAATGACAATTGATCGTTTGAGAGCGTGTGCATAACAGAAACAGACCAATGAAAATGCTTTAGCAAAGAGGTATGAAGGAGGGCGGGGAGTTTCCATAGCAACAGCCGCTTTGCCCGATCGACACACTCAAACTCTAGGACATCCTACCCCCCCCCCCCCCATCAATGGCGGCCTGACAAGTACCAACCATTAGAAACACAAAGTGTGTTTCCTTCTCACAGTCGCCTCTCACCATAGACTCATTGTCCTCACCTGGAATAACTTGAGGAATACCTAGGGGCCAAAACCCCTTTTTATTGAAAAACAGACATGGTGCGTTGTAAAAGGTTGTTCACCAGAAATGATATCCAGGACCTTCCAGGATCCCAACCTGGGTGGACAACCTGGTCAACTAGCTGCTGGAAAGCTACAGGGGGCCGACATAGAGCAAATCAGAACCACTGTTTAAGCAAATGGGGGTTGGCAAATAGGGATTTTTTTAAACTTATAGATATCATTATGAAACTTTGCAAGTCGATTACTGACATTAAAACAACAACTTTTTGTATTACAGTATTTTCCAGAAAGTTTGAATAAATATGAAAAATCATCAATATCTTACTACTGATGCGTACATTTGCATAATTTGCAAAGCCCCAAAATCTAGATGTTGGACAAAAGCAGAGTCAATTTGTTTATACATTTTTAAAACAAAACAAGTGTCCAACTGCCTGAAGCCTTTCCTAATCACAGTTCAAATTTGATCAATAACCCATAGAAAATGAATTTTTTACACTGTTTTTTCCAAGGGAATGTCTAGCCGTTTCCTAAAATACCAGCTGGAGACTCCAAAAGGACACTTTTGGTCCATGGCACATGAAATGTAACTGTGTAAAAAATTAATTTTCTATGAGTTATTGATCAAATTTGAACTGTCATTAGGAAAGGCTTCAGGCAGTTGGACATTTGTTTTGTTTTCAAAATTTAAAAACAAATTGACTTTGTTTTCTTCCAACATCTAGATTTTGGGGCTTTGCAGATTATGCAAATGTACGCATCATTAGTAAGATATTGATGATTTTTCATATTTATTTAAACATTTTGGAAAATACTGTAATACAAAAAGTTTTTGTTTTAATGTCAGTAATCAACTGGCAAAGTTTCATAATGATATCTATAAGTTCAAAAAATTCCCCATTAGCCCACCCCCATTCATCCCCATTCACTTAAACAGTGGTTCTGATTTGCTATGTCGGCCAGCTGTAGCTTTCCAGCAGCTAGTTGACAAGGTTGTCCACCCAGGTTGTGATCGTGGAAGGTCCTAGATGTCATTTTTGGTGAACAACCTTTTACAACGCTCCATGTCCATAAAATCACGTTGCCCCCTGGGTACTAGTTAGGAAGTTTTAAAACCCAAAAATAAAACATACAAAGACAATGACACCATTGATTAAAATGTGTTGTTGCAAAAACAGGGCAACACAGGGCAGTGACTCCACCTTTAACTGATCATGGAAATGTACTGAGAGGATCTCAAACTCTAGGACATCCTCCCACCCACCCCCACCAATGGCGGTCTGACAAGTACCAACCATACCTGTTTTAGTGTGTTTGTTTTGACCTGTTTTAGTGAGCTAGTTAGACCTGTTTTAGGGTGTTTGTTTTGACCTGTTTGGGTGTGCTTGTTTGACCTGTTTTAATGTGTGTTTCGCAATCGCGTGTCACCAGAGACGCATTGTCCTCACCTAGAATGACAAAACACTTGAGTAAGGAGGAAGTTTTAAAACCAAAAAATAAAACATAGAAAGTCAATGACACCATTGATTAAAAACTGCAAATACAGGGAAACACAGGGCAGTGACTCCACATTTAACTGATCATGGAAATGTACTGAGTGGGATCTGTGTTCACTGTTTAGAACCAATGAACCCGTGTTAACACATTTGTAAAAGAAGAACTATGCTGTGATGATACTACACATATATAACTGATGAATGGCTTACATTTTTAAATAGGGGAATGCAGAAAGATTTGTAAAATACAACCCCAATTCCGAAAAAGTTGGGACGTTATGTAAAGTTTGAATAAAACATTAATGTGATCATTTCCTCATCCTTTTCGAAATGTATTCTATTCAATAATTAAAAGGACCATCCAGATTGTTACCAATACAAAGTTTAAAAGCCAGCGTTTGTGATGGTATGGGGAGTGGTTAGCGCCCATGGCATGGGTAACTTGCGCGTCTATGAAGGCACCATTAGTGCTGTTAAACATACAGGTGTGTGTGTGTGTGTGTGTGTGTGTGTGTGTGTGTGTGTGTGTGTGTGTGTGTGTGTGTGTGTTTGGGCTAAGCTAACCTGGATGAGCTAAGCTAAACTGGATGAGCAACCTTTGCCCATTTCTATATAAAAAACATGCGCTGTCAATAAAGCATGAAAACAGGCAACAATAGCCCGTACCTGTGCACCTCCATGCCCCATTCAACCTAGAAAAAACAAGAATGACAATTGATCGTTTGAGAGCGTGTGCATAACAGAAACAGACCAATGAAAATGCTTTAGCAAAGAGGTATGAAGGAGGGCGGGGAGTCTCCATAGCAACAGCCGCTTTGCCCGATCGACACACTCAAACTCTAGGACATCCTACCCCCCCCCCCCCTCCATCAATGGCGGTCTGACAAGTACCAACCATTACAAACACAAAGTGTGTTTCCTTCTCACAGTCGCCTCTCACCATAGACTCATTGTCCTCACCTGGAATAACTTGAGGAATACCTAGGGGCCAAAACCCCTTTTTATTGAAAAACAGACATGGTGCTTTGTAAAAGGTTGTTCACCAGAAATTATATCCAGGACCTTCCAGGATCCCAACCTGGGTGGACAACCTGGTCAACTAGCTGCTGGAAAGCTACAGGGGGCCGACATAGAGCAAATCAGAACCACTGTTTAAGCGAATGGGGGTGGGCAAATAGGGATTTTTTTAAACTTATAGATATCATTATGAAACTTTGCAAGTTGATTACTGACATTAAAACAACAACTTTTTGTATTACAGTATTTTCCAGAAAGTTTGAATAAATATGAAAAATCATCAATATCTTACTAATGATGCGTACATTTAAATATCTGCAAAGCCCCAAAATCTAGATGTTGGACAAAAGCAGAGTCAATTTGTTTATACATTTTTAAAACAAAACAAGTGTCCAACTGCCTGAAGCCTTTCCTAATCACAGTTCAAATTTGATCAATAACCCATAGAAAATGAATTTTTACACTGTTTTTTCCAAGGGAATGTCTAGCCGTTTCCTAAAATACCAGCTGGAGACTCCAAAAGGACACTTTTGGTCCATGGCACATGAAATGTAACTGTGTAAAAAAAAAATTCTATGGGTTATTGATCAAATTTGAACTGTGATTAGGAAAGGCTTCAGGCAGTTGGACACTTTTTTTATTTTCAAAATGTAAAAACAAATTGACTTTGTTTTCTTCCAACATCTAGATTTTGGGCCTTTGCAGATTATGCAAATGTTCGCATCATTAGTAAGATATTGATGATTTTTCATATTTATTTAAACATTTTGGAAAATACTGTAATACAATACGTTTTTATTTAAAGGTCAATAATCAACTGGCAAAGTTTCATAATGATATCTATAAGTTCAAAAAATTCCCCATTAGCCCATCCCCATTCACCCCCATTCACTTAAACAGTGGTTCTGATTTGCTATGTCGGCCCGCTGTAGCTTTCCAGCAGCTAGTTGACAAGGTTGTCCACCCAGGTTGTGATCGTGGAAGGTCCTAGATGTCATTTTTGGTGAACAACCTTTTACAACGCTCCATGTCCATAAAACCACTTTGCCCCCTGGGTACTAGTTAGGAAGTTTTAAAACCAAAAAATAAAACATACAAAGACAATGACACCATTGATTAAAATGTGTTGTTGCAAAAACAGGGCAACACAGGGCAGTGACTCCACCTTTAACTGATCATGGAAATGTACTGAGAGGATCTGTGTTCACGGCTTAGAGCCAATGAAACGTGTGTGTGTGTGTGTGTGTGTGTGTGTGTGTGTGCGTGTGTATGTGTGTGTGTGTGTGTGTGTGTGTTTGTGTGTCCAGAATAACAGGTTACTCAAGGTGAAGTGACGTCATCTCAGTTTAATAGAAATGGTTAGTTGGTGACAGATTGATTGTGAGGAGGAACTATCAGCTGCCAGAAAACTGAAAAAACTTGCTTGACTTGTTGGGTCCAATCTTTGTCATTAGGCAGGAATGTCGTTATGTAACTAGCTGGTGACCTGGTGTTGAGAAGCACCCTGAGAGATTAGTTTAGTATTTATTTATTTCACATACAAACAATATAAAAACACATGAAACATAAAAGTACATGTGTGGGTGTGTCAGAAACCTGTTCAGGCTATAATAATAACTAACAATGTGTAGGTAGTATATATATATATATTATTTTTTTCTTCTTCTTCGATCTTCATCTCTACATTACTTATTGAAAATGCTCTAAATGACAATATTTTTATTGTGAATTTGGTAGAAATGTTGTCAGTAGTTTATATTATAAAACCAAAATGTTCATTTTACTCAGACATATGCGTGTAAATTATAAAACAAAAGACACTGAACATTTGGAGTGGTCTCTTAATTTTTTCCACAGCTGTATATTCATATAGCAGCTGCTTTACTCTTTGGGTTTTTTAAACTTTTATATAATTATGGCTTTGATGGTATAGACTTTTTTCTTCCTGCAGTAATCACTCAGCATATTATCAGGGTGTTGCTGTGAAAGCTAAAAATTCCTTTGCCACACTGGAGCACAATAACAAAGGCAGGTAGAAACAGGGTCATCCCTATGTACCCACAGCCCTATGTTCCTGAAATTAATTGGAATGCATCTACTGTTAGAACCAGAAGAATCTGATGAAGACACAGTGTGAAGATTGTGCCGTAATGTGAAGAATGAGAGAACCAGAGCCTTTTAAAAGTGAGGTACAGTCTGTCTTTCTCCAGAAATCGTCACAGCTGGGTGGTTAGGGTTAGGGGACAGGGAGAGGTTAGAATAGGAGTGACATACACACCAAATCTCACACACAGAAATACTTTTCTCTAATATATTGTTGGATAACTTAGAAATGTGGAAACGTGGACACACTCCTGTAAAAACATCGGACGTAACATATTCGGGGGCTCGTCCTGGATCTGAATGAGTTGGGAGATTGTTTGTTGTTTTTGTTTTTGTTAGACCAAATGCTTCTGTAAGCAAACTGTGAATTTGTATAAGGCCGTTAAGTTTGTCTGTTCTGTGCTACTGTAGAAACATGTTAGTGCAACATGGCGGCCTCAGCGAGAACTTATTAAAATATACTTTTAAACATTATATAATTTCTACCCAGTTTGTTTTGAAATATGGGAATAAATTCTACACACTGCACCTTTAATATTCTGAACTAAAAATGTCTTGTCTTGGGTTGAATGTAAAACTGGTCTAGAACCTCCACTGGGAATAAGGATTTCACACCAGAAACACTTTATGCTTAAAGATTATTTTTATTTGTGGAATCCACTTTTCTCTTTTCATTGATTCAGATTTAAATGAATATATATGACAAAGAAGTTCCCCTCCGTTAAGAGAATACTAACGTTGGGTGATTTTCAGCCGACATTAGCGTTGTATTAAATCAGGAATTCTTATTACTTTACACACATTTCTATAGGGTCCCCCCATGATTCCCTTTTTCTTTGGTCTTATGAGACTTTGTAAAGGTGGAAATAAAAGAAGAGTACCTGAATTTGCCATGTATTGTTTCAATTTAATATATTCTGATGAGAAGTATGTATTATTAAGTATTGGTTAAAATCTACCCGACGTTAGCGATTGTGACTGATCTACAGTCTGTGATATTACTGATTACAGAGGGGTTTGATTGGAAAAGCTTTCAGTAGAAAGTGAATCATTTAGAGAAAATTCTTTAATATGGAAATAAAATATCAAAGAAGCCGTGACGTCATCCTAGTGGGTCACATGGTAGAGAGGCCGGAGGCTTCACTGATCACGGGCACAAACGTATGGATAATGGCGGCCGCATGGGACATCATTCCTTTTAGGGTTGCCTAAAGAGAGAAAAGAATCAATATTTAAAATTAGTTCAATGTTTCCACAGTTTATCATTATCCTTTAATTAAAGCTGCACTGCTATGTAGCTATGTAAGGGGAAGTTGAATTTTCACCTACAACTCTTTTCATCATAAAACTTTAGCGGGAGAGACTACTATCTATATCTATATATCTATATCTATATCTATATATATATATATATATATATATATATATATATACAATCATATGAAAAAGTTTGGGAACCCCTCTCAGCCGGCATTATAATTGACTCTGCTTTCACAAAAAAAATATAAAAGTGGTATGTCTTTAATTTACCAGGAACAGCTAAGTACTGGGATGTTTTCCAAACAAAGATTTTTTGAAAAGCAGTATTTGGTTGTATGAAATAAAATAAAATGTGAAAAACTGGCTGTGCAAAAATATGGGTACCCTTGTGGTTTTGTTGATTTTAATGCCTGTAACAGCATGTAAAACTGATGACTTTAAACACAAAGTTGGTTGGATTATGTTGTTAAGCCTTGAACCTCATATACTTGTCTGTTTAATCATGAGAAAATGTATTTTAGGTGCCTAAATGCAAGTTGCACTTCTCTTTGACTCTCTGCTGAAGTGAGACAGAATGGGATCATCAAAACAGCTCCCAAAAGATCTTAAAAACAAAGATTATTCATTGTCATGGTTTAGGGGAAGGCTACAAGAAGCTTTCCCAAAGGTTTCAATTGTCAATTTCTACTGTAAGGAACGTTGTCAGGGAATGGAAGGACACAGGCACAGTTGCAGTTAAACCCAGGTCTAGCAGACCAAGAAAAGTACAAGAGCGGCATATGCGGCGGATTGTGAGAATGGTTGCACACAACCCAAAGATCACCTCCAAAGACCTGCAAGAACATCTGGCTGCAGATTGTGTATCTGTACATGGTTCAACAATTCAGCGCAATTTGCACCAAAACATCTGTATGGCCGGGTGATGAGAAGGAAGCCCTTTCTGCGCCCACGCCACAGATACAGTTGCATGGAGTATGCAAAAGCTCATTTAGACAAGCCAGATTCATATTGGAAGAAAATGCTTTGGACTGATGAGACAAAAATTAAGTTATTTGGTCTTTATAAAAAGCAGATGTTTTGGTGCAAATTGCGCTGAATTGTTGAACGATGTACAGATACACAATCTGCAGCCAGATGTTCTTGTAGGTCTTTGGAGGTGATCTGTGGGTTGTGTGCAACCATTCTCACAATCCTCCACCTATGCTGCTCCTGTTTTTTTCTTGGTCTGCCATGCCTGAGTTTAACTGCCACTGTGCCTGTGTCCTTCCATTTCCTGACAACGTTCCCTACAGTCGAAATTGACAATTGAAACCTTTGGGAAAGCTTCTTGTAGCCTTCCCCTAAACCATGACAATGAATAATCTTTGTTTTTAAGATCTTTTGGGAGCTGTTTTGATGATCCCATTCTGTCTCACTTCAGCAGAGAGTCAAAGAGAAGTGCAACTTGCATTTAGGCACTTAAAATACATTTTCTCATGATTAAACAGACAATTATATGAGGTTCAAGGCTTAACAACATAATCCAACCAACTTTGTGTTTAAAGTAATCAGTTTTACATGCTGTTACAGGCATTAAAATCAACAAAACCACAAGGGTACCCATATTTTTGCACAGACAGTTTTTCACATTTTATTTTATTTCATACAACCAAATACTGCTTTTCAAAAAATCTTTGTTTGGAAAACATCCCAGTACTTAGCTGTTCCTGGTAAATTAAAGACATACCACTTTTATATTTTTTTTTGTGAAAGCAGAGTCAATTATAATGCCGGCTGAGAGGGGTTCCCAAACTTTTTCATATGATTGTATATATATATATATATATATATATATATATATATATATATATATATATATATATATATATATTAGTGCTGTCAGTTTAACGCGTTACTAACAGCGTTAACACAAACCAATTTTAACGGCATTCATTTTTTTATTTTGAGATTAACGTTCTTTTTGGCTCAACAAACTTATTATTTTTTTCACATGCTGTTGCAACAACTAGTAACGTTAGAAAAACTACAACAACACAAACTATAAATGTAGCTCACAGTTAAGTCACTGTTAATTCAAACTGAACATTTCCTACAGCGTAACTTCACATTAAAATAATTCACTGGTAGAGTCTTCCGTATGCAAGTCTGGGACTACGCGGTGAAAGAACAGAAAATAAAGTCTGTCATTTGCAATAATACTACTTGTAACACTGCGCACAAGCAACCACCTGAGCGCACACAGGCATATACAGTCCCCTCCAATAGTATTGGAACGGTGGGGCCAATTCCTTTATTTTTGCTGTAGACTGGAAACATTTGGGTTTGACACCAAAAGCTGAATATGAGACAATAGATCAACATTTCAGCTTTCATTTCCAGGTATTAACATCTGGATCCGATACACAACTTAGAAGATAGCATTTTTTGAAAAGGAACGCCACATTTTTAGGCGAGCAGAAGTATTGGAACAGATAGACTTTAAATAAATTAAGGTGAATAAAACTTAATATTTTGTCGCAAATCCATTGCTTGCAATAACCGCATCAAGCCTGTGACCCATTGACATCACCAAACGTTTGCATTCTTCTTTTGTGATGCTTTTACAGGCTTTCACCGCAGCCTCATTCAGTTGCTGTTTGTGTTAGGGGGTTACTCTCTTAAGTCTCCTCTTTAGCAGGTAAAATGCATGCTCTATGGCGTTTAAGTCTGGAGATTGACTTGGCCAGTCTATAAGCTTCCACGTCTTGCCCCTGATTAACTCCTTTGTTGTGTTTTGGGTCATTATCTTGCTGCATGATGGAGGATCTTCCAATCAGTTTGGTTGCATCTTTCCTTAAATTGGCAGACAAAATGTTTCTGTAGACTTAGAGTTAATTTTGCTGTTGCCATCATGTGTTACATCATCAATGAAGATTAATGAGCCCGTCCCAGAAGAAGCCATGCAAGCCCAAGCCATGACATTGCCTCCACTGTGTTTCACAGATGAGCTTGTATGTTTGGGATCATGAGCAGATTCTTTCTTTCTCCAAACTTTAGCCTTTCCATTGCTTTGGTAAAGGTTCATCTTGACAACAACACAGTGAAAACAAGTATTCTACACGATTGTTTACATTCACCCGTGAGCCAACGCGTCAGCTGCTGCCCAGCTGATCGCTGACACAGCACACAAACTGGACAAAATTTGCCCCGACGCACCCAAATTCATTCTGGGGGATTTTAATAAATGTGACTTGGGTAAAACTTTGAGAACATACGAACAATATGTAACTTGCAGCACAACACAGAAAAATACCACCATTGATCTCTGCTATGGTTCAATAGGTGGAGCTTATCGTTCCATACCCATGCCTGCCCTAGGGGCCTCTTATCACAACAGTGTTTACCTCATGCCAGTGTATAAACCGTCCTTCAGACGCTTAGAACACAAGGAGAGAACGGTGAAAATGTGGTCGGAGGATAGTATCTCTTCTCTCCAAGCGTGTTTTGAGTGTACTGATTGGGACTGTTTTCAGGATAGCACAGATAATATTGATGAATTAGTAGACACTGTTTCATCATACATTACATTCTGTGTCGACTCAGTCATCCCAACCAGGAACTCTGTCCATTACCCAAATAACAAACCATGGGTTACTAAAGAACTTAAATCCGTGATAAAAAAGAAAAAGAGGACATTTTACACTGGGGACCTATGGGAGAAAAAAGCTGTCTCCAAGGAAGTGAAAAAGGAGATTAGGAAGGCCAAAATGAAATATAGAGAGAAGGTTGAAAAACTGTATAGTGGGGGCGATCTCAGAGCTGCTTGGAAGGGAATTAAGTCAATGGCATCCATAAATCAGAATTCTTGTGAATCCAGGCAGCTGATAACTGTTAAAGGTGTTGATGTCTCTGATTTGCCAAATGTTTTTAATGTGTTTTACTCACGTTTTGAATCTGATTTCTCTGAGAATATTTCTATGTTGAGGGAATCTCTTGTCCCTCACAATGTCATTGTGATAGCCCAGGAACTAGTAACAACTCTGTTAAGGAAAGTGAATATTAGCAAAGCTGCTTGCCCTGATGCTGTTTGTGGACGCACGCTGCATTACTGTGCTGACCGGCTTAGTCTGGTATTCACTTCACTTTTTAATGTGTGCTAAGATAGGCCAGATACCTCAGATATGGAAAAGGTCCACTATCATTCCAGTAGCAAAATCAAAAAATCTGAAAAAACTAAAAGATTTCAGACCTGTAGCACTAACATCCTTGATAATGAAAATGTTTGAGAAAATTATTAAGAATGAAATCATGTCTCTGGTTAGTGGAAAACTTGACCCATTACAGTTTGCTTATCAAACTGGAAACAGTGTAGATGATGCAAAGCTCTTTATTTTAGATACAATGTATAAACATTTAGAAAAGCTTGGATCTGTTAGACTGTTATTTGCAGACTTTTCTTCTGCTTTTAATAAGATGCAGCCGCACATTTTAGTTGAGAGACTAGCTGCAGAGTTTGAGTTACCCCATCAGATTCTGCTGTTGCTTTTAAATGTCTTAACAGACAGAACTCAGAGGGTCTCTGTAAATGGGCACTTGTCCCAGGCCATTATTTCCAATTCTGGTTCACCCCCAGGCTGTGTACTGTCACCCCTGTTGTTCATCATGTACACAGATAGCTGTCGGTCCTCTCAACCGGGAAGTTATTTAGCTAAATTCTCAGATGACACTGCGTTGCTGTCTCTTTTCCAAGGTCTACACTGCAACCATGGCCTTGCTTTGACATCATTTGTTAAATGGTGTGATGACAACTTCCTAGATCTGAATGTAAAAAAAAACAAAGGAATTAGTATTAGATTTTAGGAAAGTGAAGGGAGAGCCTGAACCGAGTGTTATCCATGGGGAGGAAGTCCAACTTGTAGACACCTACACGCATGCAAAAAAATTCAGTAGCACAAAAATAAATTTGTAGCACACAAAGTATGATCGAAAACTTGCATAACCTTAACCCTTGCATTTCGCTCTAATTACCTTTGAGCATGTTATCTTGGTCTCATTTGAGATTCTCAATTAATATTATAACCTAGTGTGTGCAGTAATAATTATGGAAAAATTAATAGGGGTGCACTGATTGCAATTTAGACAAAAGAATCTAACCTGTCAATAGTATTTTTTTGTTGATTCAGAATTATTATTATTATAATGTCCTTCTGGTAATTAAAACCAAACTTTAAAACATTAAACATAGCCTATTAAATAAATAAGTATACATATTGGTTCAATTTAGGATAAATTAAATAGGTTGTTGTGAATGTGTTGGGAGTAGCTTTTCAGTGGCTTATCGCTGCAGCTGAAGGAGTTGCCTTTCAAGCTAGAAAAAAGCACTAACTTCCTGTTCTTACCGGCTTCAAAATAAAAGTCAACTCATGCTTGGCTAGTAACAGGCTTTTAATGTGAAGGCGCACAGGAAATGTTCTGTTTGTACACGCGCTAACTTAACTGCGGTAATGTGCCGTCTCCTTCCGGTAATTACCGTTGGTGAAGTTTTTATACCTAGAATCGCTGCACGAGCACAGATCCTGAGGACACATATCTTTCACCAGCCAAAGTGGAGGGTGGACTCAATAACTTACTTGCCTAAGTCTACATTTACCCCCATTTGGAGTATTAATGTAGAGCCCTCAAAGCAGTGTTGTGCAGCGCTCCTCTGTGTTTCAAAGACAGCCTCTCCTCATTAGCAACCTGTCGCACAAGTGCGAATGGATTTGTATTCATCATCGCACAAGATCAATTTCAGTAGCAAATGCGATCAAAACTGTTGCACTGTACAGCCCTGTATATATATGTTATATACTTTGTTTTTTGTTTAATTAATTTCTTTGAGACTGTTTTATGCTTTGTTTACATCTGATAATTCATCTTCCATGTATTCATAATTAGTTAAAGAATGGATGACGCTTGCTTGATCGAGCACTGATGCTCAGAGCTGGAGTGGAGAGAGAGATTCTGTGGGCTGTGTGTGACGCCCGTCTTTAGTTGTAATATTAATGATAAAGATGAATAGTTAATTTATGCCTGTCTTGTGTGTCTGTCTCTCAGACTCTAGGTCAGCCTGGTAGACTGTCATGGAGATATGACCTAAACATACAGACTAGAATGGTTTTGTGGACCAGGCTGTAAATAGGTTTAATAAGACTTTGAAAACGGCCTGTCTAACAAGTTAGTCAAAGAAAAATTGCTCAGTCTTGGTTCCACCCCCAGTGGCCACCGGAAGGTACTACAATTTTGGTCACTTCCTTATTGGTTCTGGTAAAAATCGCTGAGGTTGGGGCTTGGAATAAACCCTCCGAGCTCAACTCCTGTGTGTGCCTCGCTCAATCAGACACAATGCAGAAACTCATCCGCTACACTGCACCTTTAATATTCTGAGCTGGGAATACAGATTTCACACCAGAAACACTTTATGCTTAAAGATTATTTTTATTTGTGGAATCCACTTTTTATCTTTTTTCATTGATTGAGATTTAGATGAATATATATGACAGGAAATGAACAAATCACAAGAGAAGTTCCCCTCTGTTAAGAGAATACTAACGTCGGGTGATTTTTACCCAGGCAATTGCGCTCACATGATTTCTTCGGTCCCTTCAAGCTGCTCACTGACATTACAGAAGGTAATAGTCCTAAACTTAACAATGACCCAAAATGTAATAATAATTTTAAAAGAAAAAGTCACAACTCTTTGCCAATAAAGAACAACCTATTACATGATGGATTGAGCTAGATATTTATAGTGTAATAGTTGTATTTCATTATACAGTGAGTCGATAATATATGGATTAAAGGGCTAATCGAGTCAATGTAGTGTTTAGTGTTAAACACAAATTAATCCTTTCAATATTAGGAAAACATATTTTGTTTGCTCCATAAATTGTTAATTTTGCCCAAAAGGTTATGACGATTTGGTCTCAGCATGCGTTACATTATCGACCATTTAATACATTTTACTTATTACAATTCGAGCTGCTGCTGGCCCTGGTTTTTCAAAAGGCAACATGTGTTCAGAGGATTTTCACCTAACGTGTATTCAATTCAGGGATTCTTATAACTTTACACTATTTTTAGGGTCCCCCCTTGATAGCCCCTTTTCATTCGTTTTATGAGACTTGGGGGAAATAAAATAATAGTTCTTCCATTTGCCTTGTATGTTTTAATTTAAAATTTTCTGATGAGAAGCATTTTTTATTAAGTATATAATATATCAGTTAAAATCTACCCGACGTTAGTGATTATGACTGATCTACAGTCTGTGATATTACTGATTACAGAGGGGTTTGATTGGAAAAGTTTTCAGTAGAAAGTGAATCATTTAGAGAAAGTTCTTTAATATGGAAATAAAATATCAAAGAAGCCGTGACGTCATCCTAGTGGGTCCCATGGTAGCCAGAGGTCAGAGGCGCCACTGATCACGGCCACACACGTATGGAAGATGCCTGTGGCAGTTGTCATCATTCCAACCAGGGCCAGCTGAAGAGAGAAAATAATCAATTATTAAAATTACTTAAAAGTTTCCACAGTTTATCAATATCCTTTATTTAGTAACCATGTAACGGGAAGTGGAATTTTCATCTACGACTGTTTTTATCATAAAACTGTAGCTGTAGGGACTACAAAATATAGTGCTGTCAAGTGATTAATCGCATTAATGTCATAGTTAACTCCCCCTTGATTTCTTCTTGTCTTAATCGCGATTAATCGCATTGATGTTATAGTTAACTCGTGATTAATAGCAATCAATCACACATTTGTATCTATTCTAAATGTCCCTTCATTTCTTTTTGCCTCACTATTTTTTCTCATTGTAATGCTCTTATCAGACACATTCTCTACATCCTTGTAATTCAGTGTATTTTTTTTTAATGAATATCATAATTTCCAATTCAGTGCAAATAGCCCACAATGCAGACCCCCCCACCCCTAGAACAGCATACACAAACATAATTGGAACTTTTTTGTAATTGAAAACCAGACTATAGAGAAGAGCTATGTTCCGGTTTCTGCTTCAAAATAAAAGTCCAAATTTACTTGACGTCTAACCGTTTTGCCAGTTGAATGATTTAAGTGAAGTTACGCTGTAGGACATGTTCCGTTTGAATTAACAGTAACTTAACTGCGAGCCATGTATAGTTTGTGGTGTTTCAGTTGTTCTAACATTACTAGTTGGTGCAACAGCATGTGAAACGGACAGCACTAATATATATATATATATATATATATATATTCAGGTTTATTAAACGGGGACAATGCAAACTAATAAAAAAATTAATAGTAATAAAAAAAACAGTTACAAGGCATTTGTTTACGTAGTCGAGGCCATATCTGCTTCCCATTGTGAAGCGCTTTGTGACCCTGGTCTGTGAGGGGCGCTATATAAATAAAGTTTACTTACTTACTTACTTACTATATCACAGTATCTGCTGCCCCTGGACTAGTGGTGACTGGTCACCCTGTGCCTAACTTTACACCTGCACATGTCGCCATTTTGTCACCTCACCAAATACCCATAATGCAATGTGTGGGGCACTTCCTGGCTCCTCAGTAAATTGTTGTTATGAGCGTTCTCCTTATTGATTCATTACCAAAACAACTCATTAACTCTGTCTGTGTTACTTTAACACTTCAAAATGTGCTGTAGGTTAATATCAGAAATAAAACACATAACTACACCACATATTCCTTCAGGTATCAATGTCTCTGCTAAATTAAAAATTACCAGAGGAAGAAAAATAAATAATGTTCGTACATGGATGTCTGATGGACACACATTGCTCTACTCCTCCATAGTTGTTGGGCTCTCCGGAGCGCCAGTCTGTGAAATCCACCTTAGAGGCATCGTAATACCCCCATCCATCCTCCTGGAAGAGAAAACTGACTGAACAACATTCCTAATCACAGATAGTGGATATGTGGCTACATAAATACTTTCATATTTTTGAATAAATAAGGGGCATGTTTAAACATGTCTCCAACTTTGTCTTGGAGGGATCTGTTGACGTAAAAACGCTCAATGAGCAAATGCAACGTGAACATTGATCACTTGGGTTCAATGTCCCCAACCTCCACAGGGAGACAGGAAGGTGTCAGTTGAAGACAGGGCCCTCCCCCAGACGTTCACAGTTTACCCGCACTACCCTTTTGGGCCACAGGGGACCGACTCTGCTACCAGGTCTGTCCAGACAGTTCAGGGGCCGGTTTCCCGATAACGTCATCTCTTAGCGCTACGAAGACTCCTACGAAGACTCCTACGTTATGACTTACCAAAGTTGTTTACCTCTGTAGTCGTGGTTCCCGAACCGTGTCTTAGGAGAAGCACTACTTACGTCGTTCGTACACTGCTGAAATCGGTTGCTCCGAGTTCGATTATCCATTTCCTGCTCATTTCATGCGCAGCTGCATCTGTATGCTGTCTAATCAAATCTACCCGTGCATTTCTAGTGTAATATAAAGTCATGAATTAGTTTG
Source organism: Ammodytes marinus (assembly GCF_949987685.1). Taxonomy (NCBI): domain Eukaryota; kingdom Metazoa; phylum Chordata; class Actinopteri; order Uranoscopiformes; family Ammodytidae; genus Ammodytes; species Ammodytes marinus. Next base: position 1,300,071 of record NC_137212.1, read on the forward strand.
TTGAATCATCATCTGTGTTTTGGAACTCTTGTTTTATAATCTAAGTATCTTTAAGAACACTAATCACGTTACTTGGTGGGTCAGTAATGAAACTGAAAGTAGATATAATATCGCCAATAGCCTATATAAATAAAAACAGACGGCCCAAACAGCGTCCAAATGAGCTAAAATCCTAAATACAATAAACAGTAACATGGCACACTTATTTTAAGGTAAGCTCTAATTGATTATTCATTCATTTTTTCGCACGTTTACATGTTTTGAGGCGGAGGATCCGACGCACTCTGCCCGGGCTCAGCTGACAGCTGAGAGCCGGTGTGGAACACAGTGCGGAGGTTCTAGTGTTAACCATGTCGAACATACTACCATAGCCTATACCAATTTAAAAAAAGATATAGAAAATATAGAAACAGCGGAGGAGATGAAGGTTGTTTACAGCAATTATTTTCATCATGAATGACTTGTGGCAGTTCCATGCGCAACAGGGATGTCACTCTTGTCCGTTTTACGCATGGTGCTTTACAGAAGGAAATGTGGGGGTTTGTATCTCTGGCGATGCCACAGCGATCGCAGGGACTTTCACTTGTGTCATTAAACTTATAAATCTGACTGTATTTCATATCACAGGGACACAGCGATGACTGTAGGCTATTTAATAACAAACTGATAAAAACGATCCGACTGTAGGCTATAGTGTATCACGTATAAAGTATTTTCATATTGAGGGACATCGCATCCATTCAGTTAATGCTGATTGTCAAGTCAGTTAGATGACTAAAAAGTAGGCTACTTGTTCATATATTTTGAACACTTTGTGAATCAGAGTTAATGGTATTCTGCTAAAATATATAATAGCCTAAGCCTACTTTAAATATAGCCTACGTGATATACACTATACAGTTGGATCGTTTTTAACAGTTTGTTATTAAATACAGTCATCGCTGTGTCCGTTTGATATGAAATACAGTCAGATTTATTAGTTAAATGACACAAGTGAGAGCTGAAACATCCATACGGTAGAGCTAAGAAGGCTCTGAGGGCGCTCCAGACCAACCTTACCAACGTATGACGTACGAAAGAGATTTGTAGCAAAGAAGGTTTCGGGAAACAGGCGAAACGTTAAGTAGGAACTCTACGTAGGGGTTACGAATGACGTAGCGTTAAGAAGGCTCTAAGAAGGCTTCGGGAAACCGGCCCCAGATTATTCGGCCTTCTTGGAGACCCTGAACAGAGTCCTGCATGGGCGTCTGGTAGGGGACTCCATAGTTTGTTTATATATTTAATTTACTCTAAAAATGCCTCACCGTGACCCGATCGTACCCACTGAATAACCCGATCCAGGCCTCGACATCTCTGCCAAACAATTGGCGGAGCAGTTCCCTAGCCAAGTCGTTTTCGCTCCTACTGTGGATTGTGGCCAAGTGTCCAGCAAGCGTTACGCAGTGCGCCTGATGGGGGAGACAGAGAAAACACATCATTATACAGTTCTGAGACTGACACAAACTGCTCTTTAAAGGCAAACTATGCAACATTATAATGAAAATATCAATTATAGAGTCACACAAAAATAATCCCTCTCAGTGATCACTTCTTCTGCCCCACTAGAATATGTGGTGGAGTGTTTATCAGCACAGTCCTCCTCTCTCTGGCTGGATTTTACATAGTAGCATTTGCTGGTATTGTTTTGTAAACAGAAGACTCAGATCCAAGCTCCACCGAAGCTCCTCCCTTCCTCTTCACGGGGCCCAGAGCAGAAGCCTCTCCACCTCATTGACTGGGGTTAGCTTTGGTTAGCTCAGCGGCTAACACACTGATATGTTCTGTATGTCTAACTGGAAAGAGTCCTCCCTCATATCAATTCAAGCCATCAATGTAGTTTAGCTTCAAGTCTTTTAAATTACTATTTCACATTTTTTTCTTTCAACTTATTCTTCATTTCATCAAGAAATCATATTCAAATGTCTATATATACAACTTTTCAACTCCTTTTAAACAAATTAAATCTTTTTAAACTTTTTCAAATAATCATACTCAGCTATCCAGTTTAGCGTCAGCTTTTTCAGCATTCACACACATTTTCTGCAGGAAATGCATTTTCTAGTTTTTCTTGATGCATTTTTCATGGGTATACGCTCACCCAGGAACAACAGCTGGCGTAGTAAAAACACTACCGCTTTAGTCCAAAGGGGGGCGCTAGAATGAACACAAACTGAAAGTTCCTCGTAGCAGCTTTAATAGATACGTACAAATGCATCGACCCAGTCCTTTTTAACATGTTGAGCGATGAAACAGCGATCGCCCAGAAGAGTCCAACCAGGATTACAGCCTGTGTTATAGAAGAGAAGAGAGGCCTTTTTGGATTTTTTTTTTTTTTCACTTTTTTTTGTTGACACATCACACGTTATCAGAGCTACTGTCTCTTGGTCCAGTGGTATTCCAGCTAACCAGAGGACATCATGTTGTCTGTAGGAACTTCTGCCATTAATGTATTTACATTTTAAACATAGAACATGTATAAATAAGTCAAGTTACCAACCTCCGGCGCGGCGCTCGATGTTGGCGGACCACTGTGGATAGAACACAATCAATTCATCAGCCTGGAAATGTCACTTTGAGATTTCTCATTTAAGCATCTGTAATCTAGATAATAATCTGAAGTTATTTCTTCCCCTCAAAGCCTTTGGGTGCAACATCATAAGGTCAACCAGACAGGCGGTCTAATGCTTTGTATGTGCGTCTGGCAGTGGTGTAGTGGTGCCTGGAGAAGTGGGTATACTCTAAGTTGTACTGCGCGCGCATCCGCTTTTGCCGGTCCTATATTTCCCATAATTGCGCTGCCTCACACAGCCACTCGCGAGTAGTGGTCCAACACAGGCCTAATGCATGAATAGCCTATAAGATATAGCGTAGCTGGCAGAACGGCTATATGTTTAGCCTCCGTGTCCTCTCCATTTACAGCCATTAGTGCGAGTGTGGGGGGGGGGGGAGTTCACTGTCCTGACAGCTGACTGCCGCTACGGTCTGCCGGACCATCACTGTTTGCACAGTAGGCTAAATAGGGAGACTGAGGTGGGGACCCTGGACCTTCTAGCGGGGTCCGGGGGAATGCTCCCCCGGAAGAAAAAAATGCAACCTTTTAAAGTAAAATTCATCAATCTGGTGCACTTTGAGAAGAAAACTGCATGCAACCAGGCCCAAGGGCTCAGGGGGGCCCTAAGCCAGAGATACTGATAGTAACTTTACATGTCGCATTGTCAAAGAGCTCAGTCACTCATGTCAATAACAGCCTAGGGTCCAAAAAGGAATAGGAAATAAATCATCATGGCCCCTAGCAGGGGAAAAATAGAAAAGCAAGTGCAAAACAAAAGCATTATTAGCTATGTCTTATGGGCTTCATGAGGGGCCTCTAAGGCCCCCACACACATACAGGAATAAGCTTTATACGTGTAAATTCTATACTGTTCATAAAAAGTAGCTTTCCACCCTGTATCTGTTGCAATGGGCCCCTCCATCATATAACATGGGTCTGCAGACCAATCTACTGAAATGTTTTTACAGTTGCAGAGTAAAGAGTGCTGCCTGTTTAAGAAAAATAATGTTCCTTCTGCAGCTCAAGATTTGATTTAAATCTAAATTTTCCTCTGAAAGTGCATCAGATTGATGCATTTTGCTTTAAATCTCATAATCCGTCTATGAACCAACTGGTTTCCACAATCTTTTTTATTTTTGCGGGGAGCATGCACAAGCATTATTCATAGAAAAAAAATGTGGGGGCCCCCCACAGGGTCTTGAAACGGGCCCCGAGATCGTTAAGACCGCCCCTGCACGCTTGCCGCCTTCTCTCTGCCCGCTCGCCTCTCTATTGAGAATGCATTAGTCGCGGCCGTTAGAAGTGGGTATACGCAATGTCGCCTGAAAAATAAGTGGGTATACGCCGTATACCTGCGTATACCCCCCACTACACCACTGGCGTCTGGTGACTTTAATGTGTCTACAACCCAAATGCTTCACACAAGGCTCAAAATGAACACTCTCCACTCACCAAATTTAGCCTTAGGCGAGTAAGTTGTTGAGACCACCCGGCACTTTGGCTGGTGAAAGCCACAGAAGATCTACTCCCAAACATTCAATTTAGTTGAACACATTTTTATACTAATTTATTATGTTCCATTTTTAATAGTTTGGTTTTCAATAAAATAAAGAAAATTGGTATGTCCCTTTGTCTAACTTACAATTGCAATTTCCTTTTCCCTTTTTCTTTTAACTTTTATATATACTGTAGAGATCAATTGAGGGGTGACCCTCATTTACAATGATGTTGAGTCAAACAAATGCAAAGCAAAAACAACAACACATAAACAAGATACAATCCAAATACATCAAATACAAAACAAGCTGCTAAAGAGACAAAACTATTGAAACATTTACACAGTGATGTAGAATGGCTGGAATTAAAATGAAAAATGGGTGAAAGTACAATATCTCTAATTATATTAAACTTAAACAGTTACAAGTAGAGTTTGGCAGATAATAAGATTTAAGATAATATGTCTACATGTATTAGATGATATGAAGGTATTTAGTTTAATTTGTTGCTGTAAGTTGTTCCAGGAGTCAGGGGCACTGATTCAAAAAGCTAAAAGTCTTTCCCAGCTCAGACCGAGCTTGTGGAACATAAAGCATAAGCATGTCAGTGCAGCGGGTCTGATAAAGCCCATCTGAAATGTTAAATAATGGGTAAGATTCCCGGTCAGGGCTTTATAAATAAAAATATGCCAATGTGAGTTGGTAAAAGAGATTGGTGCAGGACATAATATTGACTGAAAATCTCACATGAAACCAAGATGACATGCTAAAAGAGAATGAGTGCAAAATGCAATGTAAAACTAATGTTTTATTTCTGGCTGGATGGTAAATGGTTGGTAAGCCAAAAAGTTATTTTTGCGCCGTGGCTTCACATATACTTTAAATTTGACTTAAACTTATAGTATAAATACGCAAAATTTAAGAAAAAAAGGTAAAATGTTTGCAAAAACACAAGGTTGCAAAAACCTAAACAAAATTCACAAAACTAAAGTCACAAAAACCCAAAAAAGTCCCAAAAGAAAAAGGCAAAAAAACGTAAAAACAGACGGTTCTTGAGGTGAGTTTGCATTTTTTTATTTATCAAATACATAGGTACTTACAGTTCCTGAAATCAGCAGCCCGCTGGTCAGACAGAGGAGGAACACCAAGTGGAAAGGTAGAGCCATCTGTAGAAAAACATTTAACAGGGACAAAATAGTTTAAATTTGTGGTCAAGAGCATCAAGAAAAGTTGTGTTTTCCCCTTAATGTAGTAAACATTTGGGTTCAACATTTAACACAGGTTAACTACTATGACCACGGACATTTTCAACAAATGAACTCTATTTGCATCTATTTCTTCATGTCTTTAAAGGCACACTATACAACATTTTAATGAACAATTGTTTTTGCTTTGCATTTGTTTGACTCGACATCATTGTAAATTAGGGTCACACCTCAACTGATCTTTTGAGTATAAATAAAGGTTGAATGAAAAAATAAAATAAAATGTATATTTATAAAAACTATAAAGTTTATCATTTTATACTACTACTGTTATGTATTGAATACATTTTACATAACGTCCCAGCTTTTTCTGAATTGGGGTTGTACTTATTAATAATTGACCTATGATTTGTTAATGAGCATTTCATGATTTACTAAAAGTTTTATAGATGTCTTACAACACATTTGTAATATGTTAACAAAACACTCATTAAACATCTACAAATATATATTACTGTTTAGCCTTTTGGTTCATCACTTATGAATGACTTATAAGTGAACATTACCATAGTGTAAACAGCTTTTTATAATACAAAATAATTTGAAGAGAAACAAAAATACATAAAAACGTCTTAAAAGAGTAATCGAATAGTTGCATTAAAAATAATTTTCTGTTGATCGACATATTGAATGTAAAGTGAATTACCTTTGCAGTGGTGCTGATAGATAGATAGATAGATAGATAGATAGATAGATAGATAGATAGATAGATAGATAGATAGATAGATAGATAGATAGATAGATAGATAACGTATAAAGTGAATTACCTTTGCAGTGGTGCTGAAGCCTGATGCAGAGAGAGTGAAGAGCAGGCAGGTGTGTGTCTGGTGAAGGAATACTCACCTGTATATACAGCGCTGAGCTCACACCTGGAATGTTTAGATGAAACAGAAATAGACCAATGAAAATGCTTTAGCAAAGAGGTATGAAGGAGGGCGGGGAGTCTCCATGGCAACAGCCACTTTGCCCGATCGACACACCTCCACCTCACCCCCACCAATGGCAGTCTGACGAGTACCAACCATACCTGTTTTAGGGTGTTTGTTTTGACCTGTTTGGGTGTGCTTGTTTGACCTGTTTTAATGTGCTTGTTAGACCTGTTTTAACGTGTGTTTCGCAATCGCGTGTCACCAGAGACGCATTGTCCTCACCTAGAATGACAAAAAAACTTGAGGAAGGAGGAAGTTTTAAAACCAAAAAATAAAACATACAAAGTCAATGACACCATTGATTAAAAACTGCAAATACAGGGAAACACAGGGCAGTGACTCCACATTTAACTGATCATGGAAATGTACTGAGTGGGATCTGTGTTCACTGTTTAGAACCAATGAACCTGTGTTAACACATTTGTAAAAGAAGAACTATGCTGTGATGATACTACACATATATAACTGATGAATGGCTTACATTTTTAAATAGGGGAATGCAGAAAGATTTGTAAAATACAACCCCAATTCCGAAAAAGTTGGGACGTTATGTAAAGTTTGAATAAAACATTAATGTGATCATTTCCTCATCCTTTTCGCAATGCATTCAATAATTAAAAGGACCATCCAGATTGTTACCAATACAAAGTTTAAAAGCCAGCGTTTGTGATGGTATGGGGAGTGGTTAGCGCCCATGGCATGGGTAACTTGCGCGTCTATGAAGGCACCATTAGTGCTTTTAAACATACAGGTGTGTGTGTGTGTGTGTTTGGGCTAAGCTAACCTGGATGAGCTAAGCTAAACTGGATGAGCAACCTTTGCCCATTTCTATATAAAAAACATGCACCGTCAATAAAGCATGAAAACAGGCAACAATAGCCTGTACCTGTGCACCACCATGCCCCATTCAACCTAGAAAAAACAAGAATGACAATTGATCGTTTGAGAGCGTGTGCATAACAGAAACAGACCAATGAAAATGCTTTAGCAAAGAGGTATGAAGGAGGGCTGGGAGTCTCCATAGCAACAGCCGCTTTGCCCGATCGACACACTCAAACTCTAGGACATCCTACCCCCCCCCCCCCCCCCCCCATCAATGGCGGCCTGACAAGTACCAACCATTACAAACACAAAGTGTGTTTCCTTCTCACAGTCGCCTCTCACCATAGACTCATTGTCCTCACCTGGAATAACTTGAGGAATACCTAGGGGGCAAAACCCCTTTTTATTGAAAAACAGACATGGAGCGTTGTAAAAGGTTGTTCACCAGAAATGATATCCAGGACCTTCCAGGATCCCAACCTGGGTGGACAACCTGGTCAACTAGCTGCTGGAAAGCTACCGGGGGCCGACATAGAGCAAATCAAAACCACTTTTTAAGCGAATGGGGGTGGGCAAATAGGGATTTTTTCAAACTTATAGATATCATTATGAAACTTTGCAAATTGATTACTGACATTAAAACAACAACTTTTTGTATTACAGTATTTTCCAGAAAGTTTGAATAAATATGAAAAATCATCAATATCTTACTAATGATGCGTACATTTAAATATCTGCAAAGCCCCAAAATCTAGATGTTGGACAAAAGCAGAGTCAATTTGTTTATACATTTTTAAAACAAAACAAGTGTCCAACTGCCTGAAGCCTTTCCTAATCACAGTTCAAATTTGATCAATAACCCATAGAATTTTTTTTTTTTTACACAGTTACATTTCAAAATGAATTTTTACACTGTTTTTTCCAAGGGAATGTCTAGCCGTTTCCTAAAATACCAGCTGGAGACTCCAAAAGGACACTTTTGGTCCATGGCACATGAAATGTAACTGTGTAAAAAAAAAATTCTATGGGTCATTGATAAAATTTGAACTGTGATTAGGAAAGGCTTCAGGCATTTGGACACTTGTTTTGTTTTCAAAATGTAAAAACAAATTGACTTTGTTTTCTTCCAACATCTAGATTTTGGGGCTTTGCAGATTATGCAAATGTACGCATCATTAGTAAGATATTGATGATTTTTCATATTTATTTAAACATTTTGGAAAATACTGTAATACAAAAAGTTTTTGTTTAAATGTCAGTAATCAACTGGCAAAGTTTCATAATGATATCTATAAGTTCAGAAAATTCCCCATTAGCCCATCCCCATTCACCCCCGTTCACTTAAACAGTGGTCCTGATTTGCTATGTCGGCCCGCTGTAGCTTTCCAGCAGCGCTTGTCAAATTTGATCAATAACCCATAGAATTTTTTTTTTACACAGTTACATTTCATGTGCCATGGACCAAAAGTGTCCTTTTGGAGTCTCCAGCTGGTATTTTAGGAAACGGCTAGACATTCCCTTGGAAAAAAACAGTGTAAACATTCATTTTCTATGGGTTATTGATCAAATTTGAACTGTGATTAGGAAAGGCTTCAGGCAGTTGGACACTTGTTTTGTTTTAAAATGTATAAACAAATTGACTCTGCTTTTGTCCAACATCTAGATTTTGGGGCTTTGCAGATATTTAAATGTACGCATCATTAGTAAGATATTGATGATTTTTCATATTTATTCAAACTTTCTGGAAAATACTGTAATACAAAGAGTTGTTGTTTTAATGTCAGTAATCAATTTGCAAAGTTTCATAATGATATCTATAAGTTTAAAAAAATCCCTATTTGCCCACCCCCATTCGCTTAAACAGTGGTTCTGATTTGCTCTATGTCGGCCCGCTGTAGCTTTCCAGCAGCTAGTTGACCAGGTTGTCCACCCAGGTTGGGATCCTGGAAGGTCCTGGATATCATTTCTGGTGAACAACCTTTTACAACGCACCATGTCTGTTTTTCAATAAAAAGGGGTTTTGCCCCCTAGGTATTCCTCAAGTTATTCCAGGTGAGGACAATGAGTCTATGGTGAGAGGCGACTGTGAGAAGGAAACAAACTTTGTGTTTGTAATGGTTGGTACTTGTCAGGCCGCCATTGATGGGGGGGGGGGGTAGGATGTCCTAGAGTTTGAGTGTGTCGATCGGGCAAAGCGGCTGTTGCTATGGAGACTCCCCGCCCTCCTTCATACCTCTTTGCTAAAGCATTTTCATTGGTCTGTTTCTGTTATGCACACGCTCTCAAACGATCAATTGTCATTCTTGTTTTTTCTAGGTTGAATGGGGCATGGAGGTGCACAGGTACGGGCTATTGTTGCCTGTTTTCATGCTTTATTGACAGCGCGTGTTTTTTATATAGAAATGGGCAAAGGTTGCTCATCCAGTTTAGCTTAGCTCATCCAGGTTAGCTTAGCCCAAACACACACACACACACACACACACACACACACACACACACGCACACACACACACACACACACACACACACACACACACACACACACACACACACACACACACACAAACACACACACCTGTATGTTTAAAAGCACTAATGGTGCCTTCATAGACGCGCAAGTTACCCATGCCATGGGCGCTAACCACTCCCCATACCATCACAAACGCTGGCTTTTAAACTTTGTATTGGTAACAATCTGGATGGTCCTTTTAATTATTCAAAGCATTTCGAAAAGGATGAGGAAATGATCACATTAATGTTTTATTCAAACTTTACATAACGTCCCAACTTTTTCGGAATTGGGGTTGTATTTTACAAATCTTTCTGCATTCCCCTATTTAAAAATGTAAGCCATTCATCAGTTATATATGTGTAGTATCATCACAGCATAGTTCTTCTTTTACAAATGTGTTAACACGGGTTCATTGGTTCTAAACAGTGAACACAGATCCCACTCAGTACATTTCCATGATCAGTTAAATGTGGAGTCACTGCCCTGTGTTTCCCTGTATTTGCAGTTTTTAATCAATGGTGTCATTGACTTTGTATGTTTTATTTTTTGGTTTTAAAACTTCCTCCTTCCTCAAGTGTTTTGTCATTCTAGGTGAGGACAATGCGTCTCTGGTGACACGCGATTGCGAAACACACATTAAAACAGGTCTAACTAGCACATTAAAACAGGTCAAACAAGAACACCCAAACAGGTCAAAACAAACACACTAAAACAGGTCTAACTAGCACACTAAAACAGGTCAAAACAAACACACTAAAACAGGTATGGTTGGTACTTGTCAGACCGCCATTGGTGGGGGTGGAGGGGGAGGATGTCCTAGAGTTTGAGATCCTCTCAGTACATTTCCATGATCAGTTAAAGGTGGAGTCACTGCCCTGTGTTGCCCTGTTTTTGCAACAACACTTTTTAATCAATGGTGTCATTGTCTTTGTATGTTTTATTTTTTGGTTTTAAAACTTCCTAACTAGTACCCAGGGGGCAAAGTGATTTTATGGACATGGAGCGTTGTAAAAGGTTGTTCACCAAAAATGACATCTAGGACCTTCCACGATCACAACCTGGGTGGACAACCTTGTCAACTAGCTGCTGGAAAGCTACAGCGGGCCGACATAGCAAATCAGAACCACTGTTTAAGTGAATGGGGCTGAATGGGGATGGGCTAATGGGGAATTTTTGAATTTATATATATCATTATGAAACTTTGCCAGTTGATTACTGACATTTAAACAAAAACTTTTTGTATTACAGTATTTTCCAAAATGTTTAAATAAATATGAAAAATCATCAATATCTTACTAATGATGCTTACATTTGCATAATCTGCAAAGCCCCAAAATCTAGATGTTGGAAGAAAACAAAGTCAATTTGTTTTAACATTTTGAAAACAAAACAAGTGTCCAAATGCCTGAAGCCTTTCCTAATCACAGTTCAAATTTTATCAATAACCCATAGAATTTTTTTTTTTTACACAGTTACATTTTGTGTGCCATGGACCAAAAGTGTCCTTTTGGAGTCTCCAGCTGGTATTTTAGGAAACGGCTGGACATTCCCTTGGAAAAAACAGTGTAAAAATTCATTTTCTATGGGTTATTGATCAAATTTGAACTGTGATTAGGAAAGGCTTCAGGCAGTTAGACACTTGTTTTGTTTTAAAAATGTATAAACAAATTGACTCTGCTTTTGTCCAACATCTAGATTTTGGGGCTTTGCAGATATTTAAATGTACGCATCATTAGTAAGATATTGATGATTTTTCATATTTATTCAAACTTTCAGGAGAATACTGCAATACAAAAAGTTGTTGTTGTAATGTCAGTAATCAATTTGCAAAGTTTCATAATGATATCTATAAGTTTAAAAAAATCCCTATTTGCCCACCCCCATTCGCTTAAACAGTGGTTCTGATTTGCTCTATGTCGGCCCCCTGTAGCTTTCCAGCAGCTAGTTGACCAGGTTGTCCACCCAGGTTGGGATCCTGGGAGGTCCTGGATATCATTTCTGGTGAACAACTTTTTACAACGCTCCATGTCTGTTTTTCAATAAAAAGGGGTTTTGCCCCCTAGGTATTCCTCAAGTTATTCCAGGTGAGGACAATGAGTCTATGGTGAGAGGCGACTGTGAGAAGGAAACAAACGTTGTGTTTGTAATGGTTGGTACTTGTCAGGCCGCCATTGATGGGGGGGGGGGGGTAGGAAGTCCTAGAGTTTGAGTGTGTCGATCGGGCAAAGCGGCTGTTGCTATGGAAACTCCCCGCCCTCCATCATACCTCTTTGCTAAAGCATTTTCATTGGTCTGTTTCTGTTATGCACACGCTCTCAAACGATCAATTGTCATTCTTGTTTTTTCTAGGTTGAATGGGGCATGGAGGTGCACAGGTACGGGCTATTGTTGCCTGTTTTCATGCTTTATTGACGGTGCATGTTTTTTATATAGAAATGGGCAAAGGTTGCTCATCCAGTTTAGCTTAGCTCATCCAGGTTAGCTAAGCCCAAACACACACACACACACACACACACACACACACACACACACACACACACACACACACACACACACACACACACACACACACACACCTGTATGTTTAAAAGCACTAATGGTGCCTTCATAGACGTGCAAGTTACCCATGCCATGGGCGCTAACCACTCCCCATACCATCACAAACGCTGGCTTTTAAACTTTGTATTGGTAACAATCTGGATGGTCCTTTTAAGTATTGAATGCATTGCGAAAAGGATGAGGAAATGATCACATTAATGTTTTATTCAAACTTTACATAACGTCCCAACTTTTTCGGAATTGGGGTTGTATTTTACAAATCTTTCTGCATTCCCCAAAAATGTAAGCCATTCATCAGTTATATATGTGTAGTATCATCACAGCATAGTTCTTCTTTTACAAATGTGTTAACACAGGTTCATTGGTTCTAAACAGTGAACACAGATCCCACTCAGTACATTTCCATGATCAGTTAAATGTGGAGTCACTGCCCTGTGTTTCCCTGTATTTGCAGTTTTTAATCAATGGTGTCATTGACTTTGTATGTTTTATTTTCCGGTTTTAAAACTTCCTCCTTCCTCAAGTTTTTTTGTCATTCTAGGCGAGGACAATGCGTCTCTGGTGACACGCGATTGCGAAACACACATTAAAACAGGTCAACACACATTAAAACAGGTCTAACTAGCACATTAAAACAGGTCAAACAAGCACACCCAAACAGGTCAAAACAAACACCCTAAAACAGGTCTAACTAGCTCACTAAAACAGGTCAAAACAAACACACTAAAACAGGTATGGTTGGTACTCGTCAGACCGCCATTGGTGGGGGTGAGGGGGGGGTGTGTCGATCGGAAAAAGTGGCTGTTGCCATGGAGACTCCCCGCCCTCCTTCATACCTCTTTGCTAAAGCATTTTCATTGGTCTATTTCTGTTTCATCTAAACATTCCAGGTGTGAGCTCAGCGCTGTATTTATACAGGTGAGTATTCCTTCACCAGACACACACCTGCCTGCTCTTCACTCTCTCTGCATCACACATCAGCACCCCTGCAAAGGTAATTCACTTTACATTCAATATGTCGAGCAACAGAAACTCATTTTTAATGCAACTATCGTAAGTCGATTACTCTTTTAAGACGTTTTTATGTATTTTAGTTTGTCTTCAAATTATTTTGTATTATAAAAAGCTGTTTACACTATGGTAATGTTCACTTATAAGTCATTCATAAGTGATGAACCAAAAGGCTAAACAGTAATATATATTTGTAGATGTTTAATGAGTGTTTTGTTAACGTATTACAAATGTGTTGTAAGACATCTATAAAGCTTTTAGTAAATCATGAAATGCTCATTAACAAATCATTGGTCAATTATTAATAAGTACAACCCCAATTCAGAAAAAGTTGGGACGTTATGTAAAATGTATTCAATAAATAACAGTAGTAGTATAAAATTATAAACTTCATAGTTTTTATAAATATACATTTTATTTTATTTTTTCATTTAATCTTTATTTATACTCAAAAGATCAGTTGAGGTGTGACCCTAATTTACAATGATGTCGAGTCAAACAAATGCAAAGCAAAAACAATTGTTCATTAAAATGTTGTATAGTGTGCCTTTAAAGACATGAAGAAATAGATGCAAATAGTGTTCATTTGTTGAAAATGTCCGTGGTCCTAGTAGTTAACCTGTGTTAAATGTTGAACCCAAATGTTTACTACAGTTAGGGGAAAACACAACTTTTCTTGATGCTCTTGACCACACATTTAAACTATTTTCCCTGTTAAATGTTTTTCTACAGATGGCTCTACCTTTCCACTTGGTGTTCCTCCTCTGTCTGACCAGCGGGCTGCTGATTTCAGGAACTGTAAGTACCTATGTATTTGATAAATAAAAAAATGCAAACTCACCTCAAGAACCGTCTGTTTTTACGTTTTTTTGCCTTTTTATTTTGGGACTTTTTTGGGTTTTTGTGACTTTAGTTTTGTGAATTTTGTTTAGGTTTTTGCAACCTTGTGTTTTTGCAAACATTTTAGCTTTTTTTCTGAAATTTTCCGTTTTTAAACTATAAGTTTAAGTCAAATTTACAGTATATGTGAAGCCACGGCGCAACAATAACTTTTTGGCTTACCAACCATTTACCATCCAGCCAGAAATAAAACATTAGTTTTACATTGCATTTTGCACTCATTCTCTTTTAGCATGTCATCTTGGTCTCATGTGAGATTTTCAGTCAATATTATGTCCTGCACCAATCTCTTTTACCAACTCACATTGGCATATTTTCATTTATAAAGCCCTGACCGGGAATCTTACCCATTATTTAACATTTCAGATGGGCTTTATCAGACCCGCTGCACTGAAATGCTCATGTTTTATGTTCCACAAGCCCGGTCTGAGCTGGCAAAGACCTTTAGCTTTTTGAATCAGTGCCCCTGACTCCTGGAACAACTTACAGCAACAAATTAAACTAAATACCTTCATATCATCTAATACATGTAGACATATTATCTTAAATCTTATTATCTGACAAACTCTACTTGTAACTGTTTAAGTTTAATATAATTAGAGATATTGTACTTTCACCCATTTTTCATTTAAATTCTAGCCATTCTACATCACTGTCTAAATGTTTCAATAGTTGTGTCTCTTTAGCAGCTTGTTTTGTATTTGATGTATTTGGATTGTATCTTGTTCATGTATTGTTGTTTTTGCTTTGCATTTGTTTGACTCAACATCATTGTAAATGAGGGTCACCCCTCAATTGATCTCTACAGTATATATAAAAGAAAAAGGGAAAAGGAAATTACAATTGCAAGTTAGACAAAGAGACATACCAATTTTCTTTATTTTATTGAAAACCAAACTATTAAAAATGGAACATAATAAATTAGTATAAAAATGTGTTCAACTAAATTGAATGTTTGGGAGTAGATCTTCTGTTTCACCAGCCAAAGTGCCGGGTGGTCTCAATGACTTACTCGCCTAAGGCTAAATTTGGTGAGTGGAGAGTGTTCATTTTGAGCCTTGTGTGAAGCATTTGGGTTGTAGACACATTAAAGGCACCAGACAAACATACAAAGCAATAGAACGCCTGTCTGGTTGACCTTATGATGTTGCACCCAAAGGCTTTGAGGGGAAGAAATAACTTCAGATTATTATCTAGATTACAGATGCTTAAATGAGAAACCTCAAAGTGACATTTCCAGGCTGATGAAATGAATGTGTTCTATCCACAGTGGTCCGCCAACATCGAGCGCCGCGCTGCAGGTTGGTAACTTGACTTATTTATACATGTTCTATGTTTAAAATGTAATTACATTAATGGCAGAAGTTCATACAGACAACATGATGTCCTCTGGTTAGCTGGAATACCACTGGACCAAGAGACAGTAGCTCTGATAACGTGTGATGTGTCAACAAAAAAGTGCAAAAAAAAAAATCCAAAACGGCCTCTCTTCTCTTCTATAACACAGGCTGTCCTCTTGGTTGGACTGCTCATAGTACTATTCCTCCTTATAATAATTGCTGTCTCAGGGCCTTTGGCGAGAATAAGCAAATGGCCGAAGCAGAGGTACGTATCTATTAAAGCTGCTACGAGTAACTTTCAGTTTGTGTTAATTCTAGCGCCCCCTTTGGACTAAAGCGGTAGTGTTTTTCACTACACCAGCTGTTGTTCTAGGGTGAGCATATCCATGACAAATGCATCAAGAAAAACTAGAAAATGCATTTCCTGCTGAAAATGTGTGTGAATGCTGAAAAAGCTGACGCTAAACTGGATTAGCTGAGTATGAAGATTTGAAAAAGTTTTAAAAAAGTTTACATTGATGGCTTGAATTGATATGAAGCAGCTAAAGGAAAAGATGTGGAAAAGTAAGTGAATTGTTGAACTCTTGATTGATGATGTTGAATATTACATTTGTTTAGATTAAATTAGAACAGACCTGAGTCTTCTGTTTCCAAAACAATACCAGCAAATGTTACTATGTAAAATCCAGCCAGAGAGAGGAGGACTGTGCTGATAAACACTCCACCACATATTCTAGTGGGGCAGAAGAAGTGATCATTGAGAGGGATTATTTTTGTGTGACTCTATAATTGACATTTTCATTATAATGTTGCATAGTTTGCCTTTAAAGACCAGTTTGCGTCAGTCTCAGAACTGTATAATGATGTGTTTTCTCTGTCTCCCCCATCAGCGTATCTGCAACCGTTTTCGTAACGGAATCTATAGAGCAAACTTGGCCTCAATCCACAGTTGGAGGGACAACGAATTGGTTAGGAATCTGCTCCGCCAAATGTATGGCAGAGATGTCGAGGCCTGGATCGGGTTAAACGATCGGAGAACGGTGAGGCATTTTTAGAGTAAATTAAATATATAAACAAACTATGGAGTCCCCTACCAGACGCCCATGCAGGACTCTGTTCAGGGTCTCCAAGAAGGCCGAATAATCTGAACTGTCTGGATAGACCTGGTAGCAGAGTCGGTCCCCTGTGGCCCAAAAGGGTAGTGCGGGTAAACTGTGAACGTCTGGGGGAGGGCCCTGTCTTCAACTGACACCTTTCTGTCTCCCTGTGGAGGTTGGGGACATTGAACCCAAGTGATCAATGTTCACGTTGCAATTGCTCATTGAGCGTTTTTACGTCAACAGATCCCTCCAAGACAAAGTTGGAGACATGTTTAAATATGCCCCTTATTTATTCAAAAATATGAAAGTATTTATGTAGCCACATATCCACTATCTGTGATTAGGAATGTTGTTCAGTCAGTTTTCTCTTCCAGGAGGGGAGGTGGAGGTGGACTGATAAATCTGGCGTGGGCTACACAGCCTGGCGCTCCGGAGAGCCTAACAACCATGGAGGAGGAGAGGACTGTGTGTCCATCAAACATCCATGTACGAACATTATTTATTTTTCTCCCTCTGGTAATTTTTAATTTAGCAGAGACATTGATACCTGAAGGAATATGTGGTGTAGTTATGTGTTTTATTTCTGATATTAACCTACAGCACATTTTGAAGTGTTAAAGTAACACAGACAGAGTTAATGAGTTGTTTTGGTAATGAATCAATAAGGAGAACGCTCATAACAACAATTTACTGAGGAGCCAGGAAGTGCCCCACACATTGCATTATGGGTATTTGGTGAGGTGACAAAATGGCGACATGTGCAGGTGTAAAGTTAGGCACAGGGTGACCAGTCACCACTAGTCCAGGGGCAGCAGATACTGTAATATAGCCTCGACTACGTAAAAAAATGCCTTGTAACTATTTTTTTTATTACTGTACATTTTTTCATTAGTTTGCATTGTCCCCGTTTAATAAACCTGAATATATATATATTAGTGCTGTCCGTTTAATGCGTTATTAACGGCGTTAACGCAAACCCATTTTAACGGCAATATTAACGTTCTTTTTGGCTTAACAAACGTTGTAGTTTTTTTCATTTTTATGATAAAAACAGTTCTAGGTAAAAATTCCACTTCCCGTTAAAGTTACTAAATTAAGGATTTTGATAAACTGTGGAAACTTTTAAGTCATTTTAATAATTGATTATTTTCTCTCTTCAGCTGGCACTGGTTGGAATGATGCCGACTGTGACGCCAGTTTACCATACGTCTGTGTCCTCTGGCTACACCCATAAGGAACGTTTGTGCCCGTGATCAGTGAAGCCTCCGGCCTCTCTACCATGTGACCCACTAGGATGACATCACGGCTTCTTTGATATTTTATTTCCAAATTAGAGAACTTTCTCTAAATGATTCACTTTCTACTGAAAGCTTTTCCAATCAAACCCCTCTGTAATCAGTAATATCACAGACTGTAGATCAGTCATAATCACTAACGTCGGGTAGATTTTAACTGATATATTATACCCATCAGAAAATGTTAAATTGAAACATACAAGGCAAATGGAAGAACTATTATTTTATTTCCCCCCAAGTCTCATAAAACGAATGAAAAGGGACTATCAAGGGGGGACCCTAAAAATAGTGTAAAGTTATAAGAATCCCTGAATTGAATACACGTTAGGTGAAAATCCTCTGAACACATGTTGCCTTTTGAAAAACCAGGGCCAGCAGCAGCTCGAATTGTAATAAGTAAAATGTGTTAACTGGTCGATAATGTAACGAATGCTGAGACCAAATCGTCATAACCTTTTGGGCAAAATTAACAACTTATGGAGCGAACCAAATATTTTTTCCTAATATTGAAAGGATTAATTTGTGTTTAAAACTAAACCCTACATTGACTCGATTAGCCCTTTAATCCATATATTATCGACTCACTGTATAATGAAATACAACTATTACACTATAAATATCTAGCTCAATCCATCATGTAATAGGTTGTTCTTTATTGGCAAAGAGTTGTGACTTTTTCTTTTAAAATTATTATTACATTTTGGGTCATTGTTAAGTTTAGGACTATTACCTTCTGTAATGTCAGTGAGCAGCTTGAAGGGACCGAAGAAATCATGTGAGCGCAATAGCCTGGGTAAAAATCACCCGACGTTAGTATTCTCTTAACAGAGGGGAACTTCTCTTGTGATTTGTTCATTTCCTGTCATATATATTCATTTAAATCTCAATCAATGAAAAAAGATAAAAAGTGGATTCCACAAATAAAAATAATCTTTAAGCATAAAGTGTTTCTGGTGTGAAATCTGTATTCCCAGCTCAGAATATTAAAGGTGCAGTGTAGCGGATGAGTTTCTGCATTGTGTCTGATTGAGCGAGGCACACACAGGAGTTGAGCTCGGAGGGTTTATTCCAAGCCCCAACCTCAGCGATTTTTACCAGAACCAATAAGGAAGGGACCAAAATTGTAGTACCTTCCGGTGGCCACTGGGGGTGGAACCAAGACCGAGCAGTTTTTCTTTGACTCACTTGTTAGACAGGCCGTTTTCAAAGTCTTATTAAACCTATTTACAGCCTGGTCCACAAAACCATTCTAGTCTGTATGTTTAGGTCATATCTCCATGACAGTCTACCAGGCTGACCTAGAGTCTGAGAGACAGACACACAAGACAGGCATAAATTAACTATTCATCTTTATCATTAATATTACAACTAAAGACCCAAAATGTTATAGAGGAGACAAAAAACACGGGCGTCACACACAGCCCACAGAATCTCTCTCTCCACTCCAGCTCTGAGCATCAGTGCTCGATCAAGCAAGCGTCATCCATTCTTTAACTAATTATGAATACATGGAAGATGAATTATCAGATGTAAACAAAGCATAAAACGGTCTCAAAGAAATTAATTAAATAAAAAACAAAGTATATAACATATATATACAGGGCTGTACGGTGCAACAGTTTTGATCGCATTTGCTACTGAAATTGATCTTGTGCGATGATGAATACAAATCCATTCGCACTTGTGCGACAGGTTGCTAATGAGGAGAGGCTGTCTTTGAAACACAGAGGAGCGCTGCACAACACTGCTTAGAGGGCTCTACATTAATACTCCAAATGGGGGTAAATGTAGACTTAGGCAAGTAAGTTATTGAGTCCACCCTCCACTTTGGCTGGTGAAAGATGTGTGCTCGGGATCTGTGCTCGTGCAGCGATTCGAGGGATAAAAACTTCACCAACAGTAATTACTGGAAGGAGACGGCACATTACCGCAGTTAAGTTAGCGCGTGTACAAACAGAACATTTCCTGTGCGCCTTCACATTAAAAGCCTGTTACTAGCCAAACGTGAGTTGACTTTTATTTTGAAGCCGGTAAGAACAGGAAGTTAGTGCTTTTTTCTAGCTTGAAAGGCAACTCCTTCAGCTGCAGCGATAAGCCACTGAAATGCTACTCCCAACACATTCACAACAACCTATTTAATTTATCCTAAAGTGTACCAATATGTATACTTATTTATTTAATAGGCTATGTTTAATGTTTTAAAGTTTGGTTTTAATTAACAGAAGGACATTATAATAATAATAATTCTGAATCAGCAAAAAAATACTATTGACAGGTTAGATTCTTTTGTCTAAATTGCAATCAGTGCATCCCTATTAATTTTTCCATAATTATTACTGCACACACTAGGATATAATATTAATTGAGAATCTCAAATGAGACCAATATGACATGCTCAAAGGTAATTAGAGCGAAATACAAGGGTTAAGGTTATGCAAGTTTTCGATCATACTTTGTGTGCTACCAAATTTATTTTTGTGCTACTGAATTTTTTTACATGCTAGCACCAGTGCTAGCACCTAAAAAAATAAGCGTACAGCCCTGTATATATACCAGTAAGCCCCTCAGACTGCCCTAGTTTCTGTCTGCTGACAAGCTTTATGGAGATGCTCATTTCCTTTTCCAGCAAGACTTGACACCTGCAGTGCCAGAAACTACTAGTAACTGGTTGAC
The DNA here is from genome assembly GCF_949987685.1 of Ammodytes marinus. NCBI lineage: Eukaryota > Metazoa > Chordata > Actinopteri > Uranoscopiformes > Ammodytidae > Ammodytes > Ammodytes marinus. The sequence goes on from NC_137212.1 coordinate 1,320,563, forward strand.
TGACCATGGTATTACTGAGCTTGATTGGCCAAAGCCTATAACCAAAACAAAACGACAAAATCTCCCAACTCCTTAAGATCCCGGACGAGCCCCCAAATATGTTACCACCCTCCTTTATGAGGGGAAAACAACACACAAAACAGTGTGTGTGTGTGTGTATGTGTGTGTGTGTGTGTGTGTGTGTGTGTGTGTTTGTGTGTGTGTGGGTGTGTGTGTGTGTGTGTGGGGGTTGGTTTGACTCCTATTCTAACCTCTCCCTGTCCCCTAACCCCCCAGCTGTGATGCCTGAACCTAATCAGCAATTTAATTGATAAACACATCTCAGTTACTTTAAGGTGAAGTGTGTAATATGACATCATCAAGAAAGTTCTACAAAGCTCTAGAATGCAACGCTCCCTGGGTGACCCCACCCCTTTCGAATAATAACAGAAGTTACAGTGGCCTTCAAGGACAAGAACAATTCTAAATTTTAAACAATGCTCCCGATGACATTCCAACTATGACACTTTCAAGATGGCGGCCACTGGCCTTGGTCCAAAATATGCAGAAATATGGACATATATGAGACCCTTTCTAAGGGAAAAATAAATAATTA
>NC_137212.1:1328657-1331157 GCF_949987685.1 Ammodytes marinus
TATGATCATCAGAGGAAAAAAATGAGACTGTTTCAGAAATATTTAAAAGTTCCTCGTAGAGACTTTAACTGTTCAAACTTAGAAATAACTTTATTGAAGTCAAAATATAAAACAAAAAAAACATGGCCATCTTTGTGTTCCTCTTATATACTTAATTCTTCTTCTTCTTCTTCTTCTTCTTCTTCTTCTTCTTCTTCTTCTTCTTCTTCTTCTTCATCTTCTTCTTCTTCTTCTTCTTCTTCTTCTTCTTCTTCTTACTATTATTACTATTATTATTATTGTTGTTTTATTATTTTAGTCAGCTTGCCACTTGTGTTTCTTTTATACTTATACCCTTTCTTTATTGCCCTGTTGGAGGATCCCAAGACCAAAGAATTTAATTGCCAGCGACTACTCTGTAATTGTAGCGCATATGACAATAAAACAATCTACAATCTTGAATCTTGAATCTTGAATCTTTAGAAACTAAGATAACTTTTAGCCCTGATGGCGTTTTCTAGATAATCTTTCAAGTAAATCACTGTGAACTTTTCTTTTAGCTCGTGAAATATAAAAATCCTGACTGTCACATATACGCAGCGCAGACATAAAACACACACACACCCTTCACACACACACACACACACACACACACACACACACACACACACACACACACACACACACACACACACACACACACACAAAACACACAGGGGAGCGGATCGATATAGAGCATTAGCATCTTTATTTTTTTGTCGTGGTTGCATAGGAAATGCACATCTTGCTTCCAGTAAGTTGAGTCTGTGTGGACGTGGGGTTCACTAATGGGGCCGAGGGAGAGACAACAACAGAACAGGGAAGGTGTGTCTGTGTGTGTGTGTGTGTGTGTGTGTGTGTGTGTGGGCCTACACAATTCACCAGAGCAACAGGACAAAAAATATTAAAAAAAAAAATAACATTCGAGAATAACTTAAAACTTAAAGCCCCTGAAAAACGCAAATTTTAAGTCACAAAATTCTTCTAACTATTTAATGTGGGGAGTTGGTTTCATGATAGTAAGTTTGTGTGTCTGTGTGTCTGTGTGTCTGTGTGTCTGTCTGTCTGTCTGTCTGTCTGTCTGTCTGTCTGTCTGTCTGTCTGTCTGTCTGTCTATCTTAGTTAGTTTCGTGATAGTAAAGCATCTGAAAAGAGTTATAGGCATATCACAGCAGTTCTATAAAAACAATGACTGTTAATCATTTGATAGGGCCACGCACGGTCTAGACAGAAAAAAAAAAAAAAAAAAAACGCTGTATTTTGAAATCTAGGCCTACGTTTTATAATATTTCCAATCTATTTTTTCCAATCAGATTTTTTTAATATAGATATATATATGTAACTGTCTAGATAGTTTGTACTATAGAGATTGATGTGATGATCTGATTTAAACAATAAATGCTATTGCACCGTGGGTCGGAGATTAACATAATTTCGATCTATCAGAACTGACAATAAAGTTGGACTTGACTTGTCAAACTATCTAGACAGTTATATATATATATATCTATACAAAACAAATTAACTTAGTTTTCTAATATTTATGAACAATTTATTTCCAATCAGATTTTCGTGAGAGCTTATAGAGACACCCAATTTAGATATCATGTATTGATCTAAAAAAAAAATAAAAACTATTCCAGAAGAGGTTTTCCAGAGGCTCTAAGACTAACCAACAGGGTGATTCCACAACTCAGAAAAAAATCACAGTTTACACAAACACAACAACAATGGCACCGGACAGAAACTTATAAACCAGACAGAAACATAGGTTGCTTTCCGAATCTCATACTCTTTCTTTTTTCTATTCTACATACTACATCCGACGATAAAAATAATCTAGTTAGGATGCAGTAGGCATACTATTGGGACATACTTTACTCTCTTATTTCATCATAACATTGCGCCTTGATCTTGCCTCTTGCTTTTATATCCGTCGCATCCCCGTTTGTTTTCATACGGAGGCTTCGTCGATGTGACGTCACTTCACGTGCGCACTGGATTGTGGGTCAGAATCGCCCCAAATAGGATGCAGTTTTCAACACTAACAATCTTGGCCGCATGAAGTAGGACATCCGGGTACTTCTAACCATCCTAAATCTGGCCACAAGAATCGGGACATCCTAAATCTTTTTTCTACATACTATATAGTAGAAAGTGTGCGATTCGGAACGCAACCTTATAATCCAGACAGTAACGTACTAATAACTAAAACAGGACATGGAACAGAAACGTGTTGACACCAGATTGTGACGGTAGCAGATAAAAACACAACACCGCCACTGTTTCCATAAAAGAGTCGTAGAGGCACAAGGGTTACATCTGTTCTGGGTGAGTATGGATGGATGGATGGATAGTGTTTGTGTGTGTGTGTGTGTGTGTGTGGGGGGGGGGGGGGGTGTGGATGGACGGACGGATGGATAGATAGTGTGTGTGTGTGTGTGTGGGGGGGTGTGTGTGTGTGGGTGTGTGGGTGTGGGTG
>NC_137212.1:1338657-1351157 GCF_949987685.1 Ammodytes marinus
TAGCAAGAAACTACAGTGATTTTTCCTTGTTGAAATTATGATATTTTCACATGAGTGAGACAGTGTGTGTGTGTGTGTGTGTGTGTGTGTGTGTGTGTGTGTGTGTTTCTTTGTGTGTATGTTCCCATGAATGAGTGAATACGAATGGATGAATAAAGAATGTGAGACAGTTTTGAAGAAGCCTTTCGAGACAAGCCGGATTTCGCAAGCTTAACATTTTGTTTATTTTGCGAAATCAAGCTAGGTCTCACCAAAAGCTCACATTTTAGGCGAATACAGGGAGAGAGAAAAAAGTAACAAAATAGTAACAAAGGAATCTGGTTTTTTCTTGGATATTTTTTCGCATTTGTATTGTCAGTTTTAGTAAGAGTTTTCAGTAGGCGATTTGATTATGGAAGATAGCATGCAGCAGTGTATATTCTTCATGGTTATTGTACATTAGCGCTATAATCAGAGAGGTTCCTGAAAAGCAAAGGCTACTCCGTGTTAACAAGAAAAACATTTTCAACAAAATTACAAACAGGTTTTCATCAGTTTTTCAGTAAGAGAAGAAAGAGAGAGAGAGAGAGAGGGGAAGAGAGAGAGAGGGGGGGGGATAGAGAGAGAGAGGGAGGGAGTGAGAGAGAGGGAGAGGGAGAGAGAGAGGGAGAGAGAGAGAGCATTGTTATTATACAGTTTTCACAGGCACTACATTTGATCTTTTTCATTATATCATGTCTCATGTATTTTGCTGGTTTGTTTTTATTTTCCCAAAATTTCTTTGAGTCTTTTGTTCGTGGTTTTATTCACAGTAGGGGAACAGCCGCCCGGGACACTCAAGTCATTTTAAAATTGATGGGAAAATTTTGTTTTCTTAATTTTATAAGGTGAGGGTCTATAGAACAGTTTAGGTTTCAATGTCAATAATTTAGGGATTTTTTTTATTTATTTTTTCGCCCCCATCCTTCCAAAATGGCCACAGTGGAAATCATGAATTTTTGGAGGGTTAATTCAGGTAAAAAATAAATAAAAATTGACACACAAAAAAAATTGACACACACACACACACACACACACACACACACACACACACACACACACACACAGGCCGACTCCCACACACACACACACACACACACACACACACACACACACACACACACACACACACACACAGGCCGAATCCCAAACACACACACACACACACACACACACACACACACACACACACACACACACACACACACACAATCATTCTACAGACCCTTACCTTCAACATTTCGAAGTCAAATATTAAAAAAAAAATTTGCATCAACTTGAAAATGAAACCAACACAATTTTCCCCACATATATGCGGCTGCCCTCCAACCCCCCTCCCCCACTAAATAACTCAATTCAGTCCGTTTTGTTTAAGCTTTTTGAAAAACGGTAGAATAGAGTTTGACCATTTTAAAAGAAGGCAGAGGCTTGTAGTAGGTAATTTATACAGTTTTTTTTTTTTTCCGTTTACAAAGTAGATACCACAAAAAAAAGTGCACGTGCAGGCAGCAGGCTCTGTTAATAGCAAAAGGCCGCTGCCGTGCACGTGTAGGATGGTGTGTAACAATATTTTTTTTTTTCAGTGCATAGTTTTTCATGCAGAATAGACTGCTATGCTTCTTCATAGGGAAAGCATTATAGTAGTACAAGGAATTTAATTTTTCCACATTTTTCACAGCTTACCTCAACCTCCCACCCCCCCTTCAACTTTCAACCAACAATCTGGCTTTGATTCACACACTTAGCACCGTGTAAGAGCATAAATAAATATAAAATAAAATAAATAAATGTAGATATGAGAAGAAAAAGTTGTAATTTGACAAGAATTTTGAAAAAAAAATATGAAAAAAAAATCTTTGTAGCCTATATTTTTGTTCTCGTTTAGCTACAATGTTATCTTTATTTCGCACAATTAATTTGTTATTATTTTTTTCCCATTTAACTCTATCGTAAAAACAGTTTCTAAAAGCATAAATAAATATCTTTGCAAAAGGAGCGAGTGGCACTGTAAGTATTTTATAATGGAGAGAGAGAGAGCAGCTTCAATGTCACCTGCGTCCACTCCACAATACATCTAGTTATGGGAGAAAAAAGTGGTTAATTTGGCAAGAATTATTAAAAATGTTACTAGAAAAAAACCCTAATAGCCTATATTGAATATTTTTTTCTAGCAAAATTTGAAGAAAAAAAATCTTGTTAAGTTACGATTTTATTCACGCGAAATGTCCTTATTTTTTTCTATTACGTTATATTCGTTGTAATCAGCTATGATTTTTTATTTGTCCCCCATATAACACCATCGTGAAAAAAAACCAATACATTTCTGGAGGCGTATTTCCGGTGTCCCCGATCCATGTTTGATTGTTCTAACGAGTCTGTTTCAATCACATAGGTCACAGGTCATAATTCAAATATAGATTTAAAGATACCCTTGTTAAAGCCTGACAAATTCTGGCCCTCTCTTCACGTCAAAATTGTTCAAAGTTCAATTTACTGTGGACCTGCATAGATTTTTTTTTTTTATATTTCTTAGGTCATACTAGTGGTGACCTTGGAGGGAGAAATTGGACAAACGTGAAGCCAACAAAGGCAGTTAAAGCATTAAAAAAGAGCCAAGCCTTCAGTCAAAATTAAAAAAACCTGTTCACCTTCATGGAGCAGAATTTTTCAAAAGCAAAAATCACCCAAAATATCCCCCCAAAAAATCAATATTTTAGCCGTGAGGGGAAGGGGGAGAAGCAAGAGAGTATAGGAGTGGGTGAAGGCATTTTAAAGGGACACTGTGTAATATGACATCATCTAGAAAGTTCTAGAATGCAACGCTCCCTGGGTAACCCCACCCCTTTTGAATAATAACAGTAGCTACAGTGGCCTTCAAGGACAAGAACAATTCTAAACAATGCACCTGATGACATTCCAAAAACATGGATGCCTCCATAAGACTTGCCCGCTCAATGGACAAAATGTAATATTAATATTTTTAATTCTCCGCTCAGGAGGATAATTCAGATTATTGGCAGAGGTGATTTTACACCAATGAGGACATATTTATGAATGAGGATATTGATTTTAGCTAATAAATTACTTAAAATGTTACACAGTGTCCCTTTAATGCCCCTGTTCACCTAAATCCATAATAGTTATTATGGATTTAGGTGAACAGGGGCTTTAATGTGTGGAGTTAGGTCCATGATAGTAAAGCATCTCTATCTATCTATCTATCTATCTATCTATCTATCTATCTATCTATCTATCTATCTATCTATCTATCTATCTATCTATCTATCTATCTATCTATCTATGTCATGTGTGGAGTTAGTTTCATGATAGTAAAGCATCTGAAAAATTGTTCTAGACATATTTATCAATCCACATTAAAGATATTGTCATTTTAAGTTTGATAAACATTTCAGAGATTTTGATTTTCTTTTGTTGGTATTAGCGATTCAAGTAGTTCAATTCCTTCTCTTTTTTAGGACATTTTTTCTGTTTTTAACTGCTGAAATTGTTGGGCCATAAAAGGAGAAAGAGTCATTTTTATGTGACCAGTGTATTCAAATATCCGTGACGCGTGGATAAAACATTTTTTTTTAAACCTGCAGTGTGTAGAATTTTGGGTTTTATTTCCTAGCAGATTTTGTAGAAAGTAATTATAATATCCATAAGTACATTTAATTTAGTGCATAATAGCTGATTTTTTCATTTTTTTCCCTAAGAAAGGGTCTCATATATGTCCATATTTCTGCATATTTTGGACCAAGGCCTAGTGCCGCCATCTTGAAAGTGTCATAGTTGGAATGTCATCAGGTGCATTGTTTAAAATTTAGAATTGTTCTTGTCCTTGAAGGCCACTGTAGCTTCTGTTATTATTCTAAAGGGGTGGGGTTACCCAGGGAGCGTTGCATTCTAGAACTTTGTAGAACTTTCTTGATGATGTCATATTACACACTGCAACTTTAATAGATTTGAGTTTTTGCTCATTAATCTACATTCCACGAGACAAAAATATAAAGTTGTAGGACTAGGGAGATAATATAGAAAATGAGCAAAAACTGTTGAAAACACCCCAAAAAAAGTGTCCGTCCGTTCGTCTGTTTGTTCGTTCGAATTGCGACCAATTCATTCCTGCGATGATTGCGATGTTGTGAATAAGCATTAGCATTAGCATTAGCAGCACCTAGCAGCATTAGCATTAGCAGCAGTAGCACCTAGCAGCATTAGCATTAGCAGCTAGCATTAGCAGCACCTAGCAGCAGCAGCACCTAGCAGCAGCAGTGGTTGTGGATGTGTGTGGGGGAAAATCAAGAAATGGAAAACAACAAAACAATATCATGTTGCATAATCAAGCTGTTTTTATTTTCCTGCATGGAATGGTGAACACAAAACGAAAAAATAATAATAAAAGAAGGAAGAATGCCTATCAATGCATTTGTATAGTAGGGGCATCCTTTGGCTGGCTATTGTCATTGTCTCCTGCCTAGAAACTAAAACAAAATATTCAATTTACTTTAAAATGCATAAAAAACCGCTTAGCTTTTTCCATACCAATTATCTTTTTTCCTCGGAAATTGTTTACCCTAGAGTAGATTTAGCTTCATATAGCAACACATAAGCTTCACACAATTCATTTTTCATACAGCATAGTGTAACATCCATTTAAAATGGTCTTATCAACAGAGCGCCCCATACTTTTTAAGTACAGGAATATGCTATATACCATCAACAGAGGAAAAAGTTCCTTAAATACATAGAAAAAAGCAAAAAAAAAAAAAAAAAAAAAAAAAAAATAGGAATTCTGGAAAGTTTTTAACTTAAAATCCAGCTCCCAGTTTTAAAATTTTAAAAATTTAAACAAATTAAACAATTTTATTTCTAGTAATAATAACAACGTGGCCGTCCGTGATACAAACAAAACAAAACAAACAAAACAGAACATTCAGAAAAAATTCACAACACTAGTTTTTCTTTTCCTCATTTAAAACAATGTTACAAAAGTCCTGCATTATAAAATAGGGCAGCTTTGAAAATCAGTTATTAATTAATAAAAACTATACAACATACAAACAGGTCTTTACGTTTTCTGCTGCTCTTATCTGCCTTTTATCTTTCCCCGTTCGTTTGAAGAGATATAACTCTTTTTCGCGTCTCTCCACTTCGCTTGTACCAAGAACTAAAAATTTCACACAACAAAAAAAAAAAAAAAACACACACTGCCCAAAATATTGCTTTTTTTTTTTTAAATCATCATATTTTTAATTTTTTTTTTAACTTTCTTTAAAAACGGTGCAATTTTGTCGTTCATCTTAACATCTTACATATACACAGCACAGCCAGAAAGACGCTGATTTGATTGCTTTAGAGGCTTTGCTATTACAAGGTTTATTTCTGTTATTCATCATTTCAAAGGTTTATTTTATGACACTTTTTTAAATCGTAAAAAAAATGTCCGTGCAAGTTTTTTTTTTTTTCCCGTTTTATAATTCCTTAAGTGAATTTTTCTTAAGCTGTATTATTTTTATTTTTTCCCCTCTCCATGTAATACTTTTTCCACTATGTGATTTTATTAAGATATTTTTAGTGCAGATAAGTAAGGATAGTAATGCCCGACTCGTTGGCTAAAAAGGGTAAAAATAGGCAAAAAAGAATAAAGAGGAAAACGAACATTTAATAATGGACACAACAAAACCAGTTATACAAGTTCAACTACTTAACCATCACAGCTGACACAGTCGATTTTTCCCGCCAAATCTTCCCGCCAATGTTCCTGCTAATTTTTCCGAAACTTCAATATTCTGAAATTTTTTCCCATTTTTTTTCGTGCATTTTCGAGGATTTTGTGCCACCCCCAAAATAATTTTTTTATCCAGTGCCAAAATTATAAAAATTTTGAATTTAAATAGCTATTTTAAAATGTCTTCAAATGTGATTCCTGTTCAGCCAAATTCAACCTAAATTTAGAGGGTTTGGATACATTTTAAATAATAATTTTATTTGACAGGTTATTTATTAATTATTGGACGTGATCACAAATTAATTTTCGATTTTCTACGATTTTTTCTGAGTGATGGAGAAGTGGTTGGACTCGTTAAAGGCTTTGTTTGTGACCAAAAGAAAAAATTTAAAATATTCTAGGAAAGAGAGACCCGGATGTAGTATTGCCGCCATCTTAAAAGATTATCAAAACAGTAAGGCTGTGTTGTAAAAGCCCTACTAACATCCTCCCTCCTACATACTCAACATGTACATACTACATACTAAAAGCCCTACTAACGTCCTCCCTCCTACATACTCAACATGTATATACTACATACTGAAAGCCCTACTAACGTCCTCCCTCCTACATACTCAACATGTATCTACTACATACTGTCTACTCAACCATCCATTGTGTATGCGAGGCTCGTTGGGCCGTTTACACTGAAGTATACAGAAGCAATAAAGAATTTTGAGAAAAAAAAAAACTTCTGTGTCGTTTGAAAAGACGCAATGCATTGTGGGCCGGTTGAGTAGGAAAAGTATCCTATCGATCCATACACGAAATCTTCCCGGAAGTTAGTACTCATCCGGGCATTTTTCTCGCCTACACAAACTCGCATACACAACCACAACATACTCAAACTCACGTCAAAGTTAGTATGAGGAGGACGTTAGTTTGAGTAGGACGTTAGAAGGGCTTTTAGTATGAGTAGGACGTCTGTATGAGTAGGACTTTAGTAGGGCTTTCAGTATGAGTAGGACATTAGTAGGGCTTTTCCAACACAGCTAGTAAGGATAGAAAGTAAGGAAGAAAGATTTTCACCATTTTTAGGGACCGACCACGGAGCACAATGCCAGTCACGTGCACTCCAACTTTGGTTAAAAGTAAAAAATTTAAATAAAATTAAAATCATAAAAATGTTCAGGTGCAGTAAGACAAATTAAGTCTAGTAGGCTAAGGGAGCTAGTTAGTGAGTGCAAGCAGGTATTTAGGCTATTGCATATTTTTAATGTCCTCATTTTGCATTTTTATGGGAAACGAAAGAAATTAACAGAACAATTTAACAAAGGAAGAAAACTCGGAAATTTTTAATTTTTTTTTGTTGCTAATTTAGTTTTTTTCAGCAACAGAAGTTTAAAGAATTATCCAGCCACTTAAAGGACTGGATGTAGCCTAGCTTAGCTTAGTTTAGCTTAGCTTAGCGCATGGTCATGGCTAATATGGTAAACAGTTATTAGCTTTAGCTCTGTCTGCTTCACAACACTGGCAACAAGAAATTTAGTGAAATGAGAACGAGGTGTTTAAACTGCCGATAACTGCCGGAAATTCAAATATCTATCTAATTCCATTTCAACTTTAGTGTGTACTTATATTTTTTTTGTTTATTTTTCAGTGAACGTTGTAGCAGCTAACCTGAACTGTTAGCTACCCTCATTCAAAGAGTTACTAGCTACTAAACTGTCCAGGAATAATTTGAATTTAATTATTCCGGCAATCGCTCCTCTTCACATTATGGTTCTTAGGTTGGTACCAGAGTTTCGTTAAATTGCTCCAAAAGGGGGCGCCAAAAACACTACCTACGAAAAACCTTAAAGATAAATGATAAAAACGAGATTCTGGATTCTCGGGACTGGACCGTGGCTCAAGGCACATTGTTGAGGAACAATTATTTTATTTTATTTTTTTTTATTTTATTTATTTTTCGTGCAATTTTTTGATAACGTACGATAGATGGAGGATAGGGAAATACTCAGGAGTGAAAAGCAGAGTTGATCATTAGGGCTGCACGATTAATTGAGAAAAATTAAAAATTAAAATACGGTAATCCTAGAAAAAATTCAGTACTGAGCCCTTAAAGTGACATGGGGAAAAAAACAATTATTACTTTCTAGTGCACACCACAATTTTTTTATATATTTTTTATTTTCGACATTTTTTTTTAGGGGCTCCAAATTATAGTGTTGACTTGAGTAGTTAGTTTTTGAATTTTAGATGATGCTCTTAAGCATTCAAATGATATGAATGTGTTTCTTAGAGTGCAATACGTATTGGTTGAAAAAAAAAAAAAAAAAAAAAAAAAAAATATCGCGATTTTTCTCGATCCCAAAATATCGCGATTCAAATTTTAGCAAGAATCGTGTAGCCCTAGGGATCAATTTGGAAGGATAGAAGTTGGATTTTAAAGAAATTAAAAGTAATGGAGAGATGGAGAGAAGCGAGAGAGCGCTGGTTGTTTGTGAAAGAGCGATAGAACAACAGAATAGACTGATAGACTGATAGACTGCTGGCAAGTGCCTGGTGTTGGGTTTATACAATATAGTGACTGTGTTGTAAAAGCCCTACTAACGTCCTACTCATACTAAAAGCCCTACTAACGTCCTACTCATACTAAAAGCCCTACTAACGTCCTACTCATACTAAAAGCCCTACTAACATCCTCTCTCCTACATACTCAACATGTATATACTACATACTGTCTACTTAACCATCCATTGTGTATGTGAGGTTCGTCGGACCGTTTTACACTGAAGTATACAGAAGCAATAAAGAATTTAAAAAAAACCCGCAATGCATTGTGGGGCAGTTGAGTAGGAAAAGTATCCTGCCGATCCATACACAACAATCTTCCCGGAAGTTAGTACTCATCCGGGCATTTTTCTCGCCTACACAAACTCGCATACACAACCACAACATACTCAAATTGACGTCAAAATTAGTATGAGTAGGACGTGAGTTTGAGTAGGACGTTAGTAGGGCTTTTAGTATGAGTAGGACGTTAGTAGGGCATTTAGTATGAGTAGGACGTTAGTAGGGCTTTTAGTATGAGTAAAACGTTAGTATGAGTAGGACGTTAGTAGGGCTTTTAGTATGAGGAGGACGTTAGTAGGGCTTTCCCAACACAGCCATACTCTTTATTTCACTAACTATTTCTATGGAAAAAATGTGTCACTAACACTAAAAACATGCAGAATTTTTTTGTAAATTTTTTTTAATAATTTTTTCACTTAAATTCACTTTTTGTTTCGACACTGGATGGTCGTAAAGGTGTGTGTTTGTGTGTGTGTGAAGGTGTGTGTGTGTGTGTGCAATGCATGTGTGTGTGTGTGTGTGTGTGTGTGTGTGTGTGTGTGTGTGTGTGTGTGTGTGTAGATATAATTATATATATTTATAGTATAGAAAACGAAAAGGAAAAACGAAAACTCAAGTTGAATAAAATGGTAAGTTGCATGAAGCGCTCGGTTGTCTTAAATTTTGTGGACGAAAAAAAAAACTTTCAGACAATTTACAGACAACGTTATACCCTCTTTATCGCGTGAAACCGCTTAGACCGCTTAAACCACACACACACCCCCTTGATTACACTCTCGCGCCCCATTGGCTAACTGCAGGAATAAGTGCTTTTTTGATTGGCTAAGACCCTCTATGAGGAATCCCCAGCCAAAATCAGTGGGCCGCCTTTTTCATAGGACAATACCCATTTCAAAAGATTATCTCGCGAACAGCAAAAATAAACAGAAAAAACTTGATTTTTAACAATACTTTTTAAGCTTAAAATTCACTCGCTATATTTTTTCCTCCTGATTCTTCGACATGTGAGAAAAGTCAAATAGCTTGTTTTTTTTTGTAATAGTTATTTTTTTAAGTAAAACAATGTGCTCTTTAAAATAAATTAATCGCTAATCGCTTTCTCAAAAAAAAAAAAAAAAAAAAAAAAAGTAAAACGCTTACAGACTTAATTTTTAAATAAACTGCGAGAAATGCTTCACTAAAAAATTGATTGCTTTCTTTAAAAAATTATATTTTCGTTAAAGGGATATTTCTTGCTTTTCTACCACATGCTATAATAACAGCGTTTACAAGATGATCAAAAATACACATTAAAAAAAAACAAATTAGCGTGAATTACATAACAGCTTCCCCTTATTTCTCACATTTCAGGCTATAAGAATTATACTAGTTTCAATGCTGTATTGTTGTTGTTGTTAATAATTTTAGTTTTTTACCCCGATAGTTGTTTAGAGTCCCAGAGGTGTGAACGGACTGTTGGAAGAAAAATATACTTCATAGGCTTATATTATACTTTTCGAAAAACAAACTTGATTATTATTTTTTTTTCAAACGAGAGCTATCTTACAAAAGATATCTAGCTAACCAACCGACCGACAGCTAAGCCAACAAAATTGCACTTTTCCTCATGATCATGCTAACGTTTCAATCACTTCCTTAGCCTAGCCTAGCATAGCTTAGCCTAGCTTAGCCTAGCCTGGCTTAGCCCTACTGCATTTCGGACACACACCCCGCATCTTACTGTAGCTTTTTCACCCAAACTGGATGGTTGAATCGGGTGGCGAAATCAGCTAAAAAAAATGACGGCAAAAATCAATGTTTCATGATGATTTCAAAGCCTTTTCCCAAACAAACGAGAGTGCTGGATACACCGCCGGTGCCTTAGTTTGCGACACAGACCCCCCCTGTTTAGTGCTTACCCCCCCAATGCATTTAAAACCACATTTTCCTTGAGTAGTCCATGTTATTAATCCATATCCGGTTAGCTCTTTTCCATCAAGCGCGCGTCCATCCATCCATGTCCTTTGAAAGATCCTTGTTGATTTTTAGCACGGCACCCCACAAATCTTTACCCCCTTTTTCCACCAATTTGAACCAAGTTTCGCGGCCAATGCTACGACCAGTTCGCAGTTAATTCAACTCGCGAACCGATTAGGAACCAATTTTTGCTTTGCCACACGGGGGCTAGAAAGTCACGTTGCAAAATTTTCGCCGTTGCAATACAATGGGAAAATGAACGTCCTTATGCCATTACGTCATTGTATGCGTTAGCACGTTTTTTTGCGGCTAACGCTAGTGCTAGCTTTAAGCACAACAGCGGCAACAGTGGCAGATATATCGTGGTTTTCGTGAAGTCAAGTTTTGCTGATGGCCTGGCTTTGCAATTACTTTGGCCAGGTCATTCTTAGTTGAAATATATTTTAATATCGTTTTGAATTAATTTTTACCTGGTTTAATTAATGATATAGATTGATTGATTGATTGATTGACAGATTGATTGATTGTTAACCAAACACACGACTTAGCCAGCGTGTTTTTAGCTGCTAGTCACACTAGCTACGGACAGTGATTATTGTTTTGATTGAGTCTCATAGCAGTAGCAATATTTCCAAAATGGCGGTTCACAAAATAGCATAATTTTGCTGCTTGTTTAGCCAAGTCACTATTGAATTTCAATAATTTTTTCCCTGGCTAAATTAAGGATACTAATTGATTGATAAAGTTTTAGCTTGTCACGATAATGCCTCTAGCTAGCCCCTGACATTAGCGATTTCCCAAAATTCTAGACCAGCAAATATATACGGTCCCACTATTGAACCATTTTTTTCTGGCCGAGAATTTTTATATCGCTGTGGCAAAGCAAAAAAATAACTGGCTTCCGATTTTGGGCAATGGCTTCAAAACTTTGGTGGAAAAGGGGGGGTAGCATACTAGGCCGTCAAGCAAGGCATTTCAGGGGAGGGTGGGGGTGCGAATCCATCCGTAAAAGGTGTGTGAAGGCTCAGGTGTTTCGATTTTTTCGATTCCAGGGGGCGATTGGCGATATTAGCCAGTGGTATCTAAAGCCCAGGTAATATCTCCATTCAAGCCCTCCCGAAAAAATATGGTGCAATTTCCATTTTTGTCCAATCTCGTCCCAAGCAATGAATCAAGCCAACCCCGTTAGCTTTATATAAGGAATCCATTGGAGAGGTTTTAGCCTATATAACTTCACTTCAAGTCCACTTTTGATTTTTTTTTTTTGCACACTGCAAAAGATGGTGATGGTGGTGGGGGTAAATTTCGGGACGCTCTTGTTGATTTCAGTTTTTTTTTTTTTCGGAGTTCCCAAAAAAAAAATTCACCCCGGAAAATGGCTCAATACAGCGCAACCCCTTTCCCCTAACACACACACACACACGATCACACACACGATCACACACACGAACACACACACACATTTCTCAGCCTGATTAGGGTTAGGGGGATAAGGGGTACATGGGGGCAAAGGGAGTGGCACTATATACGGACATTGCCATACGTCTACAATAAGGTAAAAGTTTGTAGATGTTTCAGTTTTTTTTCAGCGCTTTTTGGGGTGTTTGAGGATTTCGGGGTGCGTTTGATTCGATATCCACCGTAGCCATGCTGATAATGCTGAGTCAGTGGGAGTGGGAGGCCGCTGGTTTGTGGTGGTGTGTGTGTAGACGGGCGGGGTTAGCTGGCATCAAAGATCAAAGGGTCCAAAGGTTCAAAGGGTCAAAGGTTGAGGAAGTTGCAGCGATATCCGTCTGTCTGTCCGTCTGTCCGTCTGTCTGTCGTTCTGTCTGTTACAGGTGAGTTGAAAAGGGGGAGGAGCCTCGCGTAGGAGTTATCCCAGGTACCACTGTGGAAAGACAAGGAGAAATACATTGTTAATATGGAGGTAGGAGGAAAGGGATCTGTCACACACACACAC
>NC_137212.1:1373657-1376157 GCF_949987685.1 Ammodytes marinus
TATGAAGTCAAAATACTAATAATTTTATTTAGCGAATGCAAAGTCCTTTAGCCAAGCAGTTGCCTCTTGCTCTGCTGTATGAAGGGTGACGAGTCCTCCTTTAAGTTTTTGTAGAGGGCATGCTTCAATGATGTGATGCATTGTTTGCAGCTCTCCACAAGCACACTGTGGGGTTGGGCTGCTGCCCCATTTGTGAAGGCTGGCCAAGCAGGGGCCATGTCCAGTCCTGAATCTGTTCAATGTTGTCCACTGCTTCCTTGGGAGGTTGGTGCCAGGGACCGGTAGGGTGGGGTCTGACACCAGATGTTGATTTGGGACGTCCTTGGACTCCCATTCCTTATTCCAAACTGATTGGATGGTGAGATCAGCTGGTGGGGGGTTCTTCCAAATTGGACGTCTAGATGGAAGTGGAGCAGTGGGTGGATTAAAAATGTCCATGTGAATTGGAAGGTGAGGGGAGTCTTTAGACTTTTGGAGCATCCTTTGAGTAAGGACTACTCGCCGGATGTGTGGAGGAGCTATGTTGGCTAGAGCCAGGGGAGTGGTGTTGAGCGGATTGTTCCTGTGATGGTCCTCATTGTAGAGTTCAGTTGGGTGTCCAAATGGTGTGTGTGGGATGACCTGGACCAAACAGGGGCACAGTATTCCGCTGCAGAAAATACAAGGGCTAGTGCTGAAGTACGCAGAGTGGGGGCTGCTGCCCCCCACTTTGAGCCAGCAAGCTTACTGAGGAGGTTGTTTCTGGACTTCACCTTTGCTGCTGTCCTTTTGAGGTGTTCTTTGAAGGATAGGGTCCTGTCAAGGGTCACCCCAAGGTAGGTTGGAGTGGGGGCATACTTTAGTTTGGTCCTGTTCAGATAGATGTTGGGTTCTCTTGTGGCTTCTGCATTGTTGAGGTGGAACACACTGGAGACCGTTTTTTCTGGGCTTGGTTTTAGGCGCCAGGTTTTGCAGTATTCATGCAGTTTAGCAAGGTCTTCATTGAGCACTGCTTCTAATGTACCAACATCTGGTGCTTGGTAGGTCAACCAGATGTCATCTGCATAGATGAATTTGCGGGATATGGAGGTGGGTAGGTCGTTTGTGTAGAGGTTGAACAGGGTTGGGGCTAAGACTGACCCTTGAGGGAGCCCATTCTTCTGCCTTTTCCATGCACTCTTGTTCTGTCCAAGGTGAACTCTGAATCTGCGGTTGGAGAGCAGAGATTGGATGATTTCTGTTGCCCAGGCAGGGAGTGCTTTAGTGAGTTTTAGGAGGAGGCCTTTGTGCCACACAGTGTCGTATGCTGCGGTGAGGTCAAGGAACACTGCCCCGGTCTTCAGTTTTTTCTCGAAGCCGTTTTCAATGTGGGTTGTTAGGGCCAGTACTTGTTCTCCTGTGCTGCGGTCCTTGCGGAAGCCTGCCTGATCCACACAGAGAATCTCTTCTACTCCTGGAGATATGCGTTGTAGTATGAGGCGTTCTAGGATTTTGAGTGGAACGCATAGTAGAGAGATTGGGCGGTAGCTTGCTGGTAGTTTTTGGTCTTTGCCAGGTTTTGGTATAGCAATGACTTTTGCTGTCCGCCATATCTTTGGGATGGAGTTAGCCTGTATGACCCTGGTGTAGAGCTGGGTCAGCCAGGTTATAGCTCGGGGGCCCAGGTTTTTCATGAACTCTGGAGAGATGTTGTCATAGCCTGCTGCCTTTCCACATTTCAGGCCCTGCAGGACCTTCTCCAGTTCAACCACTTCGAAGGGCTTAGAGTTTCTTTCCTTTCCAGTTGTTCGTCGGAGTGTCCTTAGCTCTGTTGCGACAGCTCTTCTGGTGGACTTGTCTTGGGCTGCTTTTGCAACATTGAGTAGGTGGGATGCAACCTGGTTTGGTGTGACAGAGGGTCGGCTTTGTGCTGGGGGTTTCTGTGCGGCTCCAAGGCGGCGGATGAGGCTCCAGCATTCTCTGCTAGAGTGGGTGAAGTTTAGCTCTGCTACCGTCTCCTCCCATTTCCTTTGCCGAGCTGCAGATAGTGATTCAATGAGATGTTCTGCTATCTCAGGGTCCCCTGATGTTTTGTATGTTTGTAGGAGGGCAGCGCTTTCTCCATCCAGGCATGGGATGTAGACGGGGCGATAGCCTCTTGGTATCGCTTTGTGGGCAGCTTTATAGATGGCGCTGCAGAAACGGTTGTATGCTTCATCTACAGTGATGGTGTGGAGTGGGATGGTAACAACACTCTAGGGTTGCGCTGTATTCCTTCCAGTTGGCTTTGCGGAAATTCCAGCGCATCTTTCTTGGGCTGTTTATGACTGGAAGGTGTAGGCCGATGTGTATGAGTGAGGGGCGGTGTTGACTGTGTGGGAAGTTTTCCAGAATGAGGATCTGTGCAGGGAAATGGGTTCCATTCAAAGAGCTGACCCAGCACACTAATAATGACTAGGCCTACCTGTTTAATACTTTAATTGTTTCTAATTGATCTAAACCATGGTAATTAGTTTGCTTAAGCCTCGGGCCGGCTCTGCAC
>NC_137212.1:1410432-1412932 GCF_949987685.1 Ammodytes marinus
GTCCTTAAAACCTAGTGTTAACCCTCAAACAGCCCTTTAAAGGCCTGTCCTTAAAACCTAGTGTTAACCCTCAAACAGCCCTTTAAAGGCCTGTCCTTTCACCCATTTCATTTTAATTGCTGCCACTCTTCACCACTGTGTAAATGTTTCAATTGTTTTTTTTCTCTTCACCTGTTGTTGTGTATTTGATGTATTTGCATTGAATATTGTGTATGTATTGTTGTTTTTCCTTTGAATTTGTTTTGAACTCGACGTCATTGTAAATGAGGGTCAGCCCTCAATTGGTCTCTCCAGGATAAATAAAAGTTAAATGAAATGAAAAAAGGGAGAATCGGACAAAATGTACACACACACACACACACACACACACACACACACACACACACACACACACACACACACACACACACACACACACACACACACACACACACACACACACACACGGTTATAAAGCTCACTGAAGCTCAAACATCCATATGAAGACACATTAACATGTATGTGCAGCGACCACATCAGACATATTAACTGACTGTCTTGAATTTTTGTTGTTTATTTGTTATGCTCCTATACACTCTCTGTCCAAAATAAATTGTTCGCATCACCTCCTGTGTGTGTGTGTGTGTGTGTGTGTGTGTGTGTGTGTGTGTGTGTGTGTGTGTGTGTGTGTGTGTGTGTGTGTGTGTGTGTGTTTTCCACTGGTTGACAAATTATGGAGATCCTGCACCTAAAGCTAGAGTGCGTAACTTTTTCATATAAATGAATGTCTGTTACATTCAAGTGTATCAGATTATTTTCTCTGCTTCATAGTTAAAATAAAAAAAACACACTCTCTCCTTCTCTCTCTCTCTCTCACACACACACTATCTCCCTCTCTCACACACACACACACACACACACACACACACACACACACACACACACACACACACACACACACACACACACACACACACACACACACACACACACACACACACACACACACACACACACACACTTGTTTGTCCTGATGTTTAGTGTTTAGTTGCAGCATGTGCAGCAGCAGAACATTAGAGCGACGACTCAACCGAAGCCAGGAAGCCTCTGCTCCAAACAACTGTGTTTGTTTTCATGTGTGTGTGTGTGTGTGTGTCTGTGTGTGTGTGTGTGTGTGTGTGTGTGTGTGTGTGTGTGTGTGTGTGTGTCTGTGTGTGTGTGTGTGTGTGTGTGTGAGCGTGTGTGTGTGTGTCTGAGAGAGAGAGAGGGGGGGAGAGAGAGTGTGTGTGTGTTTATTTTCATGCATTTTTGCTTCGTCCAGATTACTGTCAGATGCCTTTGTGTTACAGCTGGTTGAGACAGTAAGGGCTAAAACCGCACACACACACATTTAGACCACAAACACACACACACACACATATTTATAGACACACACACACACATATTTATAGACAGACACACACACACACACACACACACACACACACACACACACACACACACACACACACACACACACACACACACACACACTTAAACCATAAACACACACACACACACACACTTATACTACACACACACACACACACACAAAGACATGCAGAGACACAGACACACAAATAAATTCATACACACACCATGTCTCTCTCTCTCTCACACACACACACACACACACACACACACACACACACACACACACTTCCCTGCTGCTGTCATCTGAAGTGTAAATAGGCCAAATTCACAACATGAACTGATTACCATCTCAAGGTCTGTGAGACATACGGCCCATCTGAGACTGATATTCAAGTGTTTTAAGGTGTTGTTTTCATACAGGTGTGTACAGGTCTCTGTTGCATCCAGACAGGTATTTATTTTTATTATAATTTTTTGGCATTTTCAAGCTTTATTAGACAGTACAGAGTTGAAATGGGGAGACAGAGAGAGAGAGAGAGAGAGAGAGAGAGAGAGAGGGGGGGGGGATGACCTGCAGTAAAGGTCCACGGGTCGGATTTGAACCCGCGACCACTGCAACGAAGGCCGGAGCCAATATGGTACGCGTTCTATCCACTACACCACCGGAGAGCCCCAACACATGTACTTTTTATGTGTTTTTATATTGTTTTGCATGTGCAATTAAACTAATATACATTAATTGAAGGATTCACTTGATAACCCAATTTTATGTGAGCCCTAAATATATTTTCTACATCCATCTACAAGAATATAAGGCCATGTCCAAGCGTAAACGGATATTCAAAAATATAAGCATTTACCCCCTCCGTTTGCTTTTCTTCTGTTATACTTTAGCGGAAAATAAAGACAAAAGTGATTTTAGAAATTTTAAATTTAATATTATGAAAAATTGCCTAAAATATCTCAAAGACCTACTTCACCGGTTGGAATATGAAGGTGTATTGAACTCTGAGATCCTATTTAGTATAAA
The DNA here is from genome assembly GCF_949987685.1 of Ammodytes marinus. Classification (NCBI taxonomy): domain Eukaryota; kingdom Metazoa; phylum Chordata; class Actinopteri; order Uranoscopiformes; family Ammodytidae; genus Ammodytes; species Ammodytes marinus. The sequence goes on from NC_137212.1 coordinate 1,412,855, forward strand.
TGTGCAAAAAAAAATCGTAATCGGATCATCTTAGCCTGAGAAAAGGCAGAAAGAGTGTTTTATGGTCTCACTGTCTAA
>NC_137212.1:1437932-1440432 GCF_949987685.1 Ammodytes marinus
TGTGTGTGTGTTATGCTAATTCGGCAGTCTGGACGCGGGCCGATCTGTCAGCCTTTGGGCCGCGCAGGTCAAACCCAAGTCTATGCAAATTGTGACATTTTCTGCTCATTTACATACACATCAAAATCAAAGTTAATTTATTTTTTTTATTTAATTTGTTGTTCTCAACTCAACTCAACTTTATTTATAAAGCCCTTTAAAACAACCACAGCTGAAACAAAGTGCTGTACATAATGCAGATAAAACAATTTAAACAAATAAAACTAATAAGCACAATGAATAAAATACACCATAGGACACTAAAACTAAATGAAGGTCTCATGCTGGGTTGAAAGCCAAGGAGTAAAAATGGGTTTTAAGACGTGTTTTAAAAATGGGCAGTGAGGGGGCCTGTCTAATATGGAGGGGGAGCTCGTTCCACAATTTTGGTTCTTGTAATTTCCCCTCCTACTTAACAACATGTAGCGATTCAACTTTGAAAAAAATGCATTTTCTTTTTCACTGCAACCTCTTATAATGTTACGATTTTGAAGGTGCTATGAGGAACTTTTTAAATATTTCTGAAACAGTCTCATTTTTCCTCTGATGATCATAAATTACATGTAACAGCAAACGAGACCATCAGTGCCAAAGAATGTTATTTGTATATAGTTTTTCTTAATGCCTTTGTCATGGGTATACGCTCACCCAGGAACAACAGCTGGCGTAGTAAAAACACTACCGCTTTTAGTCCAAAGGGGGCGCTAGAATTAACACACACTGAAAGATCCTCGGAGCAGCTTTAAAAAAACGTGAATATTTTACTCAAGTTTTGTATGGTCATGAAAAACCTGTTAATCCTAAGGGTAGGCATTCTGTCTGTCTGTCTGTCTGTCTGTCTGTATGTCTGTCTGTCTGTCTGTCTGTCTGCCTGCCTGTCTGTCCGTCTATATGTCTGTCTGTGTGTCCGTCTGTCTGTCTGTCTGTCTGTCTGTCTGAACCTGTGTTCTATCATTATAAAATCACTATTATAATATAATGAATGAGGTTTTTCTTCCCTCAGTCTTCCCTTGGCCCAGCTGTCCTGTTAATCCTAACCCCTACATTTTCCCATGTGTGATGTCACGCATGGGAAAATGTATAGGGTTAGACAGTGAGACCATAAAACACTCTTTCTGCCTTTTCTAAGGCTAGGATGAACCGATTTCTAAAATGTTTGCACATTTATACTACATAGGATCTCTGAGTTCAATACACCTTCATATTCCCACCAGTGAAGTAGGTCTTTAAATATATTTTTGCAGGCTAGGATGAACCGATTTCTAAAATGTTTGTGATTTGAATATGACCTGAAAACATCGGGATAATGTTTTGCTTTAACCTCTGCTGTGATGTGGTGCGCTACAGTGGACAACGTTAGCATAATGAGCGGGTGGTAAACAGTGTGTGTGTGTGTGTGTGTGTTTATGTTTGTGCATGGGTGTTTGCGTCTGTGTGTGTGTGTGTCTGCGTGCATGCGTGTTTTGAGTGTGTGTTTGTGTGTGTGTGTGTCTGCGTGCATGCGTGTTTTGAGTGTGTGTGTGTGTGTGCGTGCTAATATGTTTCTGTGTGACAGTGTTTGTACGTGCATGCGTGTTTTGAGTGTGTGTGTGTTTGTGTCTGCCTGCCTGTGTGTGTGTGTGTGTGCGTGCGTGCGTGCGTGTGTGTGTCATATTATAAACATGACCGCGGCTCCTTGACATTCAGCAACCCATTCAGAGCTCCATTGAGCTGCATGAGACGCCTCGGGGCTAAGGAGGTTAGCACGTTAGCATCTATTTAAACAGAGGCCCAAATTATCATAATAACTAACTTATACACAATAACTTAGAAACACACACACACAGAGAATGCTGTAATAATGATGATTGGATTGGATTTATATAGCGCTTTTCAAGGCACTCAAAGACGCTTTACAGGGTTCCAGGTTCCATTCATTCACACACAGTCACACTGGTGGTGGTAAACTACCATAGTAGCCACACTCGAGGCAAGGTGGGTGAAGTGTCTTGCCCAAGGACACAACAACCATGACACAGGTGGCAGAGCGGGGATCGAACCTCCAACCCTTGGATCATTGGCCGACCCGCTTAACCACCTGAGGCACGGTCGGTAATACTCTTGAATTACAGCCTGGTCCTGGGTGCTGGTGGTGTAGTGATTAAACCTCCTTTTTTTCTGAAAAACAGACCTGGGCTGTTGTAAAAGGTTGTTCTAGATAGATAGATAGATAGATAGATAGATAGATAGATAGATAGATAGATAGATAGATAGATAGATAGATAGATAGATAGATAGATAGATAGATAGATAGATAGATAGATAGATAGATAGATAGATAGATAGATAGATAGATAGATAGATAGATAGATAGATAGATAGATAGATAGATAGATAGATAGATAGATTGGGACATACTTTTACTCTCTTATTTCATCATAACATGGCTCCTTGATCTTGCCTCTTGCTTTTATATCCGGCG
>NC_137212.1:1460432-1465432 GCF_949987685.1 Ammodytes marinus
GAGGTCGTTCGGTCTTCCTCACAGGGAGACATTTGGAGATAGACGTCGGATTGAACGTGGACTGTAAAGTGGAAGTCGTGATGAATGAGCCGGTTACACAGAGAGTGGGAAAGATGACGCCACAGGTGAGAGGAAATACATAACGGCCTCCACACACATCCTACCTCTACTGCGCGTCTACCTCGCGTCTGCGTCTGACTTTTTGTCACTGACCGTGTAATCAACCTAGAGCGAGCACACATCCAACCTCAGACTGCTGATGCCCGTCGGAGGCATTCCTGGTGTGTCCCTTTCAAAATAAAACTTGTGTGTTTCTGTCTGCAGGTGTTTGACTGCAGCTTCCTTGAGGATGAGGTGAAGTACGAACACAATGGATCTCCTCTACTGGAGGAGGACCAGGTCATGCTCAGAGTCTACAGGTATGTTAGCAACAGTATAGCAACATTAGCATTAGTTAGTTACGTACATAAAAGTCTTAAGAGGAACTTTTTTTTTTTAAAGATATTTTTTGGGCATTTTTATGCTTTATTGATAGTGTAGAGACAGAGTTGAAATGGGGCAGAGAGGGGAGTGACATGCAGAGAACGACCACGGGCTGGAATCGCACCCGGGTCCGCTGCTGGCCGAGGCCCATGGGGGGACGCCCTACCATCTGAGCTAAGGGCGCCCCCTTAAGAGGAACTTTTAAATATTTCTGAAACAGTCTCAATTTTCCTCTGATGATCAGAAATCACATGTAACAGCAAACGAGACCATCAGTGCAAAGAATGCTATTTTTATATAGTTTTTCTTAATGCCTTTGTCATGGGTATACGCTCACCCAGGAACAACAGCTGGCTTGGTAAAAACACTACTGCTTTTAGTCCAAAGGGGGCGCTAGAATTAACACAAACTGAAAATTCCTCGAAGCACCTTTAAGAATAGTATAGTATAAATGTAAAGTATAAATTTCCCCTATATCTTATTTCTCTACATACAGGTTCACCTCATCAGACACCCATGTGGAGACGGTGCTCCTACCCGTGCGTATCGTGGATTCTCTGCCCAGCGAGAGTGCAGTGGAGCTGGGTAACTCTCCGCTGGTTGTCCCTGAGTTCTATGGTTTATCCAACGCGATCGACGGCTCCGTGGTGACGATACGAGCGCCCGAGTCGACTGTCTGTACTGTGAGGCTCATGACTGGCCTGTCTGTGCCTAGTGTGGGCCGGATAGTGAGGGAGGAGGATGCAGCTAGGAAAGGTAAAACATATTGTTTTCTTTCTTTTTTTATCAGTTTTTTTTGTCAATTTTTCATATATATTTTTCTAATTTTATCTTTATTTTTTTCACTTTTTTCGTGTTGATTTATGTATTTATTGATTATGTAAATATAAAAATGTAAAACAAAAATATTGAAATCTAATGAATAATTTGATCAAATGGAAAATAAAGAAATAATACTACAGAAAATTGTATTATTAGTCAAAATAAATCCAGTTAAATATTATTTAAAAGAAATATTGACAATTAATGTAAACACAAATAACAATGCAATACAAAATGTAATCACGTGGAAATTGAATTTAATACAAAAAAATAAATAATCATATTAGAAACTTTTAATTTTAATTTAAAAAGAATACACATTTAAATTCAAATGTAGAATAAACAGTATATTTCAGTATGTGTCTGATCTGTTTTAATCTCCATATTTTATATTTTTAGGCAGAGAGACGGCCCCCCTGTGTCCCGGTAACGCTCCCTGTCTCCATCAGACCAAAGCAGTCGAGTTCATAAAGAGCAGCTGCAGCGACTTCCTCTCAGCCGGACTGAAATACCAACACCTCAGCCCCCCCTCACCTGAGATAGACTATCTACCAATCAGAGTGGAGATAAGAATGGAGGGAACAAGGGCTCTACTACAGGTATGGAACACACACACACACTCACTCAATACTGGCTGTATTCGAAAAGCCATACTAATGTCCTACTCATACCAACGTCCTACTCATACTCATTTAGACGTGATGGTTGTGTATGCGAGTATGTGTAGGCGAGAAATGCCCGGATGAGTACTTACTTCCGGGAAGATTTTGTGTATGGATCGATAGGTTACTTTTCCTACTCAACCGTCCCACAATGCATTGCATATTTTCAAATGACATGGAAGTTTTTTTTTTTATTCTTTATTGCTTCATGCTTTATTGTTGAGAATGTAGGAGGGAGGACGTTAGTTGGGCTTTTATAACACAGCCAACCGGCACAAAACACCAAACACAGTTTTTTTTCCTACAGTGTCTTGCCTTACGTTAAAGATGGTCGTATAGGAGAAATATACAGACGCAAACAGACAAGGTTTAGTCAAATAAACACCTGAATGTACATGTTGGACCTTTTGATTTATATACACGCCCCTTAATGTAATTATTATTTATTTGTATTTCCCCCCCAGTCAGAGTGTGTGTGGCTGCCTGTGTTGGTCCACGGCGCGATGCCTAATTTACACACACACACAGACAGGCAAAGAGAGAGACAGACAGACAGACAGAGAGACAGAGAGACAGACAGACAGACAGACAGACAGACAGACAGACAGACAGACAGACAGACAGACAGACAGACAGGCAGACAGACAGACAGACAGACAGGCAAAGAGAGAGACAGACAGACAGACAGACAGGCAAAGAGAGAGACAGACAGACAGACAGAGAGACAGACAGACAGACAGACAGACAGACAGACAGACACCTCAGAAAAATCAGTACATTTTTCCTTTCCCCCCCAGTCGGAGTGTGTGTGGCTGCCCGTGTTGGTCCACGGTGCGATGCCCAACCAGCCACCCCACGCTGCCTTCATGGCCTCCTTCATCCTGGAGGTGGATCAGTTCATCCTAACGCCCCTCACCACGGCCGCCCTGGACGCCAAAGACCCCGAGACGTCCCAGGAGCAGCTGTTTTTCAACGTGACAGCGCCCCCGGTGGAGGGGTATATAACACACCTGGACGACCACACAAAGTCAATAACCTCGTTCACCTGGACGGATCTGAACGAGATGAAAATCGCCTACCAACCGCCGAACAGCAGCATAGCACAACGCAGGAACTATGAGGTAAGGGAGAAGAAAATATGATGAATTTATAATAATAATTAAAAAAAAATCTGAATTAATAAATAATTAATTTAATTAACTATAATAATTAAAAATAAATTGAATAAAATAAAATAAAATAAAATAAAATAAAATAAAATAAAATAAAATAAAATAAAATAAAATAAAATAAAATAAAATAAAATAAAATAAAATAAAATAAAATAAAATAAAATACCGTTTATCTGTGTGTCAGATGGAGTTCCAGGCAATAGACGGGTCCTATATGAGCAGCGCGCCCATCGTGGTTCACATCTCCATCAGGGCGACCGAAACCAACGCACCCAGAGTCTCCTGGAACATGGGTATGTGTGTGTGTGTGTGTGTGTGTGTGTGTGTGTGTGTGTGTGTCTGTCTGTCTTAGTGTCTGTGTGTGTGTGTGTGTGTGTGTGTGTGTGTGTGTGTGTGTGTGTGTGTGTGTGTGTGTGTGTGTGTCTGTCTTAGTGTCTGTGTGTGTGTGTGTGTGTGTGTGTGTGTGTGTGTGTGTGTGTGTGTGTGTGTGTGTGTGTGTGTGTCTGTCTTAGTGTCTGTGTGTGTGTGTGTGTGTGTGTCTGTGTGTGTGTGTGTGTGTGTGTGTCTGTGTGTCTGTGTGTGTGTCTTTACATCTATCTATCTATCTATCTATCTATCTATCTATCTATCTATCTGTCTGATATCTGTCTGTGTGTGTCTGTCTTAGTGTCTGTGTGTGTGTGTGTGTGTGTGTGTGTGTGTGTGTGTGTGTGTGTGTGTGTGTGTGTGTGTGTGTGTGTGTGTCTGTCTTAGTGTCTGTGTGTGTGTGTGTGTGTGTGTGTGTGTGTGTGTGTGTGTGTGTGTGTGTGTGTGTGTGTCTGTCTTAGTGTCTGTGTGTGTGTGTGTCTGTGTGTGTGTGTGTGTGTGTGTGTGTGTGTGTGTGTGTGTGTGTGTGTGTCTGTCTGTCTTAGTGTCTGTGTGTGTGTGTGTGTGTGTGTGTGTGTGTGTGTGTGTGTGTGTGTGTGTGTGTGTGTGTGTGTCTGTCTTAGTGTCTGTGTGTGTGTGTGTGTGTGTGTGTGTGTGTGTGTGTGTGTGTGTGTGTGTGTGTGTGTGTGTGTGTGTGTCTGTCTTAGTGTCTGTCTGTCTGTCTGTCTGTCTGTCTGTCTGTCTGTCTGTCTGTCTGTCTGTCTGTCTGTCTGTCTGTCTCACACACAAAGTAACAACATTCTCCGTCTATGACATCACAGGCCTGGATCTGTTGGAGGGACAGTCTCGGCCAATCAGATGGCAGGATCTCCAGATAGTCGACACTGACCTCGAGTCTGTTTACCTGGTCGCTGTGGACGGACCCCTACACGGGCGGCTCAGTGTCAGGGGTGAGTGTGTGTGTGAGTGGGGGGAGGGTGTGTGTGTGTCTCTCTCTCTCTCTTTCTGTGTGTGTGTGTGGGTGTGTGTGTGTGTCTCTCTCTCTCTCTCTCTCTCTCTCTCTCTCTCTGCGTATTCAGTGTGTGTGGGTGGGTGTCTATGAGTGCCTGTCTGTGTGTCTCTCTCTCTCTCTCTCTGTGTATGTGTGTGTGTGTCTCCCTGTGTGTGTGTGTGTGTGTGTGTGTGTGTGTGTGTGTGTGTGTGTGTGTGTGTGTGTCTCTGCGTGCCTGTGTGTGTGTGTGTGTGTGTGTGTGTGTGTGTGTGTGTGTGTGTGTGTGTGTGTGTGTGTCTCTGCGTGCCTATGTGTGTGTGTGTGTGTGTGTGTGTGTGTGTGTGTGTCTCTGCGTGCCTATGTGTGTGTGTGTGTGTGTGTGTGTGTGTGTGTGTGTGTGTGTGTGTGTGTGTGTGTGTGTGTGTGTCTCTGCGTGCCTATGTGTGTGTGTGTGTGTGTGTGTGTGTGTGTGTGTGTGCGCCCCATTTTTCCCCCTGATTAGGG
>NC_137212.1:1477932-1487932 GCF_949987685.1 Ammodytes marinus
TGGTTGTATTAGAGAAATATACAGACCGCAAACAGACAAGGTTTAGTCAAATAAACACCTGAATGTACATGTTGGACCTTTGGATTATACTAGCATGAAAGAAGACATGTTATAGAAGCAACATGGACAAAATCTTGGATTAACCACTGCTTGAAAAGAACAAAGATACAGACAGACTGACAGACAGTTAGCCAGATAGATAGATAGATAGATAAACAGACGGACGGACAGACAGACAGACAGACAGACAGACAGACAGACAGACAGATACTACTTTAAAACTTTGCTCTCCTTGTACGTTTTCAGACAGTCGTTGTCCATGTGTTCCCGGTAAAGGACCAGTTACCGGTGGAATCTCCCGGTAGCATTCGCTCGCTAACGGTGAAAGAGACGGAGGTGGTTTACATCACGACGTCTCATCTGCACTTCACTGACACAGAACATCCAGAGACTGACCTCAGCTACGTCATCACAACGCCCTGCCATAGTCCACTGCAGCCTGGGTAAGTTTAGGAGACATACAGGGGTGGCTGGATGGATGGATGGACGGATGGGTAGAGAGAGAGAGAGAGAGAGAGAGAGAGAGAGAGAGAGAGAGAGAGAGAGAGAGAGAGAGAGAGAGAGAGCGAGAGAGAGAGAGAGAGAGAGAGAGAGAGAGAGAGAGAGAGGAGAGAGAGAGAGAGAGAGAGAGAGAGAGAGAGAGAGAGAGAGAGAGAGAGAGAGAGAGAGAGAGAGAGAGAGAGAGAGAGAGAGAGAGAGAGAGAGAGAGAGAGAGATAGATAGATAGATAGATAGATAGATAGATAGATAGATAGATAGATAGATAGATAGATAGATAGATAGATAGATAGATAGATAGATAGATAGATAGATAGATAGATAGATAGATAGATAGATAGATAGATAGATACACAGACCTCAGCTACGTCATCACAACGCCCTGCCATAGTCCACTGCAGCCTGAGTACGTTTAGGAGACATACAGGGATGGATGGATGGATGGATGGGTAGAAAGATAGATGGATGATGGATAGATAGATGGGGACTGGAACACAGGGCTACTGTATATGAAGAAGTGTTGATTGTGAGATGAAACATAACTTTATTTTCCAGGGTAATGGACGCTGGACGTTTGTTCCTACACAGACACGACTAACGCCATGAAGAGAGACCACATGGTGCCAGTGTTAAAGTCCTTCACACAGGTTAGACACACACACACACTCGAACACACACACACACACACACACACACACACACACGCACGCACACACACACGTGTACTTAATCCTGAAATATGCAGGGATTTAAGGGACAAAACTAAACTGTTAAAATTATATTTTTGATTATAAAATACTTTTAAAAAAAAAATAATGATTATACATTTAAATGCTCAAAACATTCACTTTCCTGTGCTTTCCCTTAGCATGCAGTGAACCATATGAAAGTGGCCTTCATGCCCCCAGTGGAGGACATTGGTACTGAACAGCTGTTTGTCCAGTTTGAGTTCAGTGTCACAGACAGCCATGGAGGGTCACTGTCCGGAATGGTGTTCAATATAACCGTAACACCGGTGGACGACCAAGCACCAGAGGTAATGGATGGATGGATGGATGGATGGATGGATGGATGGATGGATGGATGGATGGATGGATGGATGGATGGATGGATGGATAGATAGATAGATAGATAGATAGATAGATAGATAGATAGATAGATAGATAGATAGATAGATAGATAGATAGATAGATAGATAGATAGATAGACAGACAGACAGACAGACAGACAGACAGACAGACAGACAGACAGACAGACAGACAGACAGACAGATAGATAGATAGACAGACAGACAGACAGACAGACAGACAGACAGACAGAATAATTGTGTGTATTTTCAGGCCTACACTAACCTGGTGCATGTGGAGGAAGGGGGCGGGGCCTTCGTCACAGAGGAACACGTCTTGGTTCGGGATCGGGACAGTAGCGAGGGAGCGCTCAGGGTCGAGGTGCAGAGAAAGCCTCGACACGGACGACTGGAGCTGCAGGGACAGACACTGAAGCTGGGGGACAGTTTCACTCTGCAGGACCTCAGGGGGCTTAGACTGAGGTTAGAGGGCTTTAAAGTCATAGTGTGTAACTTCAGCTTAGGCTCTGTAAACTGGCATGTAGCGTTCTCCAGAATCACTTGCTTGTGTTCCAAAATCACTTTTTTTTTTTTTTTTTAATCTGTGAAAATCTCCTCATGATCCACTACCTGTTTATTGTGTTTGGACTGAAAAAAACCCAGTGTTAATAAACGTCAATGAATGAATGTTGGTTACGTTAAGCCATCGCCAAAGGAGTTGACACAAAGTTGATTAAGCCTATTATCAGCTCCACAAAACTCTCTCTGTAAAAATCCCAAGAAGAGCCCAAGAAATGTTTAAGTTGTTGATTCTGTGGATTGTGGGTCAGAACCTCCATAAAGCTGCTGGTTTCAACACTAAAAATCACCACCGGATATACATATAAATATATTGGGACAAACTTAATATTTTGCTACCATACTCAATAGCAGGAAAGTATGGGGAATGAAACGCAGGGTACATTTATACATGTTAACTCTTTGTGTGTCAGATATATCCACGACGACTCAGAGACGACCGAGGACGACGTGGATCTGAGAGTGACGGACGGACTGAACTCAGCAGAAGTCCTGCTGCCCATACAGGTCAGATACTGCCTGCTGCTAGAACTATTATAACGTACACTCAACAAAAATATAAACGCAACACTTTTGTTTTTGCTCCCATTTTTCATGAGATGGACTTAAAGATCTAAAATTCATTCCAGATACACAATTGTACCATTTCTCTCAAACATTGTTCACAAATCTGTCTAAATGTGTGATAGTGAGCACTTCTGCTTTGCTGAGATAATCCATCCCACCTCACAGGTGTGCCACATCAAGATGCTGATCTGACATCATGATTAGTGCACAGGTGTGCCTTAGACTGTCCACAATAATATATTATGTATCTAATATATTATATAGTAATATATTAATATATAGTAATATTGTGTATCTGGAATGAATTTTAGATCTTTAAGTCCATCTCATGAAAAATGGGAGCAAAAACAAAAGTGTTGCGTTTATATTTTTGTTGAGTGTATTACTATATTGATTAAAATGCCATTTAATGACGTAAATAAATAAACACATTCAAAAGTTTTAAATTTCAAAAATGTGTGAGAGGTGTAGTTTTCCGTGTGCTCCTCTGAAAATACAAAAACATATTTGTCAAAAAAAATTAAAATCTTTAAAAATGTATAAATGTGAGAGTAAATTATTACAGTTAAAAGAAATTTAAAAAGAAATGCAATTAATGTTATGTATTAGTTAGACTGACGGACTGAACTCAGCAGAAGTCATGCTGCCCTTACAGGTGAGGTACTGCTGCTGCTAGAACTATTAATATTTATAACGATGTATTAATTAATGATATTAAATGAAATGAAACATCTAAATCAAAAATACCTTTGTCAAAATATAAATATTTAAAAAATGTATAAATGTGAGACTAAATTCATACAGAACTAAATTTTAAAAAAAATATTTTTTTAATTTATGTCAAATGTTAATTCATTCAGTGAGTTATTCGTATATGTATTTATTAATCTTTTATTATGGAGGTTGTGGCTCTCAAGTGGTTAGTATCACTATGTCATGATGAAATATTTCAATGTTAACAGAATTTTGTTTCACTTAAAGGGGCAGTGTGTAATATGACATCATCAAGAAAGTTCAACAAAGTTCTAGAATGCAACGCTCCCTGGGTAACCCCACCCCTTTAGAATAATAACAGAAGATACGGTGGCCTTCAAGGACAAGAACAATTCTAAATTTTAAACAATGCACCTGATGACATTCCAACTATGACACTTTCAAGATGGCGGCACTAGGCCTTGGTCCAAAATATGCAGAAATATGGACATATATGAGACCCTTTCTAAGGGAAAAAATAATAATAAAAAAAAAAAATTCAGCTATTATGCACTAAATTAAATTATACTTATGGATATTATAATTACTTTCTACAAAATCTGCTAGGAAATAAAACCCAAAATTCTACACACTGCAGGTTTAAAGAAAAAAAAATGTGATGTAAAAAAGAAAAGAAAAAAAACAGAGTAAGGAAAAAATATCTACATTTATCTTAAAATGTATCTGCCGGAAATAACTGAATCTTCCTCTTGCTTTGTGCAGGTGCTGCCTATGAACGATGAGCCGCCCCAGCTGGGAGGGGGTCTGAGAGGGGAGCTGAGCTGTGAGGAGGGGGGGCGAGTTCAGGTGAGAGGGGGGGGGGGGGGGCAACAATACACTATAGGCAAGGCAAGTTTATTTATATAGCACAATTCAGACACAAGGCCATTCAAAGTGCTTTACAGGGGCAAGATTAAAATACATAAAACACATTAGAAAACATTTAAAAACGAATAAAAGAAGTAGAACATTTAAATTAAATTAAAAATTACAGGTTAAGATGGAAACAGAAAAGTCTTCAGATTTGATTTAAAGGAGCTGAGAGTTGCAGCAGACCACACACACAAGGCCATTCAAAGTTCTTTATAGGGACCAAAAAAATAATCACGATTAGACATTAGAAATGGCGAGTACAGGTAAGAGGAGGGGGGGCGAGCACAGGTAACAATACACTGTACAACTCTATTCAAAGGATGTTTTACTGGCATGAAAGTCTTTATAACATTCAATCCGTCCATTGTCAGTCATGTGTGTTCAACCCAGTCTCACAGTGAAATGTAAAATAGGTACATTGGTCCACAGCGCAAAATGTAGAGATTTCACAATACAGGCCTTGAAATTGTGAATTACCTACATTTGTTCCCCCTATTCATTTCTAATGGCCAGCGTACATGTCACGTGACTTTCAAATCCTCCCGGCCGAAACGAAACCCAAGCTGTGACCGCCATTGCCCCAGCTTTTATTCTGCAGATTTTTAAGATGTATAAGCTATTAAATGGGTTTTTGATAACATTGTTAGTGAGAAATGTGTGTCTTACTGTCACAATCTTCACTCAGTGAATGTATACGATGTAGTTTGATGGTTATCACGAATATTATTCTGGACATCGCCAAGAAAATGTAGAAATACAACATTTCTTTCAGGTCGTTATACTGGTTGCTATGCTGTTGCTATGACGCTCCTGGCGCTGCCTCAAACCGGAAACAGGAAGCGTTTGAATTATTATTATTTCTTTGCTGTAAATGCTTAATTTGTTGTTCTCTCATTTAAAAAACACATGTTTATTACAGAGGAGGGATGACGTCTACAGAGTCGCCTGCTAACAGCTCCCGTGACAGTTATGAACGTTTTATATTTTCGTTGTCATGAGGAAAGCCAATCAAGAGAGCAGAGCTCAGTCATCCTCCACGGTCAGACAGGAAGTGAAGCGATAAATTACAAAGTAAAATCAGTTTGACACTTCCGGTTTCACCATATGTAATGAATTTAGCTTTCTTGATATGTCATTTAGAGCGATCTGATGATTCTGATCACTCGATATTGCGGACTTTACAGTTAAAATAGCAGGAGAGATCACTTTGCTTGCTTTTTAACCTCTGCATAATCTTGTGGATTAAATTACTTTTTATTTTATTCATTATTTTACATGAAATTACCTTTGAGGGATATCCTTGACACCTATTTTTTTTCTCACCTGCACACTTTGTTACCTTTTACCTTTTACGTTGTATCTTATTTTCTATTGTCTATATCTTTTTAGTTTTTTTATTGTGCAAATAAATTAAATCAAATCAAAAGCATTACACCGGAAACAGGAAGCGTTTTGAATACTTTCGTTTTTTATTTTTATTTTATTCTTTGCTGTAAAAGCTTAATGTAACTGCTAAATTGTGTTCTCTAATTTTTTTAAAACATGTTTATTTAAGAGCAGGGATTACGTCTCCAGAGTTGCCCGCTTACACCTCCTTTTTTTTTATCTCGCAAATAAATTAAATCAAATTTACATTCATCATAAAGAGAGAGAAGAGAAGAAATATATATCATGAGTTACTCTCTTCATTGCATTTCCTTTAGACGGACATGCCCTTGAGTGGTGGTGTCTTCTACTTATAGAGCGTTTTAAAATAGAAGGGTATGAAACCTGCAAAATATATGTATATTATTTAAAATAGCAAGTGCTAACAAAAAGCACTTTCCTTGCTTTTTAACCTCTGTATAATTTTTATTTTATTCATTATTTGACATTAAATTACCTTTGAGGTGAGATATCCTTCACCCATTTTTTTTCTCACCTGCACAAGTTACCTTTTACCTTTTACTTTATATCTTATTTTTCTGTGGCCTATTTTTTTATTGTGCAAATAAATTAAATCAAATAATAAGCATGATGGTGAATTGTAGGTGTGTTTAAATGTAGAGTCGTAGAATCTTTACACTGACAACATTAAGACCTTTCCAGCGATGTATTCAGTTGGTGTTCTTATGGCAAGGTTTTGATCTTCTGGGCCCTATTTCAGGTAGCTGGTTTTACATACTCTGAGTTTAATCCTGCACTCTGAGTTGGTCAACTCAGAGCGCAGGGTTGATGAGTAACTCTGGGTTTTCGGTTACAGAACAGTGGATCAGCGTTGGGTTAATCAACTCTGAGCGTGTTCACTCTGGGTGGAGCGTGTGCATAAAAGCCATCGTCAATGGATCACTGATAACATGATTCACCATGGAAACAGAAGAAACAAATGCGTGATCCTCCCACTTCTCCACTTCTCACTCCCACTGGAGTTAGAAATATTAACGAATGAGTTTATGGTAGCCTATGGAGAAGAATTAACGGGGATATTGTCACATAACTCTGATCTAATCTCCTCGGCAATTCAGAAAAAAACAGAGCAATCATTTCGCTTCCGTATGAGAAGCCATAGGCTATTTTAAAAAGTTACGCATATCAGCAGTAAAGTAATAAAGCTGGCGCGGCACAGCATTTCTGACAGTGTTTTATATTCGCTGTATAATATGTTGGGAAGCTATAGCCTAGCCCACTGTGCAGTAAACAGACTGTCGCTTCTTTAAAATGGGGAGTGAAAGACAATTAAGTCCAGTTAAAAACAATACAAATAGGTTTATTAATCTGAATGTAGAGCATGTCACGATGTGTAAGGTGGCCGCCTATATGAACGGACTGAGAACAAGGCTGCTGATCAGATAAATGATCGGTCAAACGTAAAATCATCAGGAAATGATAAAAACATCCCGATGGAGATTTCTATGGAGTGATTTTGCTTCAAACTGTACAGGGACGCGTGTGACAGTGACACTCTTTCTTCAGTCGGAGCTGCAGCGTAAAGTGAAAACAAACTCAGGGTAGGTCTAACCACCTATCCAGCAGGTTAGACCCACGGCGTATGTTGCCGCAGTAACTGACTCTCGGTTGCGCTGAACCTGCTACCTGAAACGGAAAACCCTGAGTTTCCACTAACTCAGAGCGAACAAACTCTGGGGTGACTCAAAACCAGCTACCTGAAATAGGCCCCTGATCACTTTAAAAGCCCAATAATGAAAATGAAGCTTTTTGTTTGCTCATTTGTTTTCTTTTGGAAATAATAATCCAAAGGATGTCACTTTCAGAGATTATAATGCAGAACGCTATGCATAATCTAAAATACAGGCCTAAATCAAATATACCTGCATAGATGGATGGATGGATTTGTAGATGGATAATGTAGGCCTACTTTATTTATTGCTATAGGGAAATTGTAGCATTGAAGCTGCAGTTATTGTGGATTGTATTGCAGTTGGCAGGAATGACTTTCTGTAGTGGTTGAATAGCTGAAGGAGCAGTGCTGTCCATTATCTTCAGCAGCTTGTGAATTATCATTCTCTCCACAACCAACTATGGGCCCAAATAGGTAAATAATGATTTGCTCATGAAGTACAGTCTGCTCTGTCCCTCCATGCACAACCCCCATGTTACATTTGCAGTCTGTTGTAGAAGTAAAAGCAGGTCTCTGTAGCCCTCCACCATCTCATCCTCTTCCCCCAGGATTCGAGTAGCCAGGCATCCTATTGTTTTCGGCCTAGTGCTCCATTTCATCCAAAAATCCACAACCATCTCGATCATCTTCCTCCCACAACATGCATGGCACAAAACTGTGCCATGCATGGTGCATGCCATGCATGCACCACCCTCAACTGCTGAATATTCTGAATATCGCATTAAAATAGGCCTATGAAGAGAGTGCAGGGATTAAATGAGGGGCATGCAATGAAACATTTCTTAACAGTCTTTAGTCAATTTGGCCATGCTTTCTCTCTCTCTCTCTCACTCACACTCACTCACTCACTCACTCACTCACTCACTCACTCACTCACTCACTGTTAACATAGTCTTCAGTCTGATTGACCATGCTCTCTCTCTCTCTCTCTCTCTCTCTCTCTCTCTCTCTCTCTCACTATCACTCAAACACACACACACACACACACACACACACACACACACACACACACACACACAGTAGGGCTTTAGTGGATGATTTGGTTCAATAGGCCTATTAACTGATATAATATATGTTTTTAATATATTTTATTTCATAATAAATATAATCAGCCACATGAAATTACAATAAAATCAGTATCAGGCTATAAAACAAACATAGTGGCCTTTTGATTCAGCTTGGTGCAGACATGAAAATGGAATGCGCCCATTCAGATGACGTCACAAGCTGAAAGAATGCGGCCCATCACCGGCGGACAGCTCGGAACTCTTTATATGTCCATGCCATGAACTCATAGGCATCGCTTCCATGCTTCATGGGAGCTGCTCGTGAAAAAAAAAAACGTTCCTAACTGTCACGGGAGGTGTAAGCGGGCAACTCTGGAGACGTAATCCCTGCTCTTAAATAAACATGTTTTTAAAAAATTAGAGAACACAATTTAGCAGTTACATTAAGCTTTTACAGCAAAGAATAAAATAAAAAAAAAAAACGAAAGTCATCAAAACGCTTCCTGTTTCCGGTGTAATGCTTTTGATTTGATTTAATTTATTTGCACAATAAAAAAACTAAAAAGATATAGACAATAGAAAATAAGATACAACGTAAAAGGTAAAAGGTAACAAAGTGTGCAGGTGAGAAAAAAAATAGGTGTCAAGGATATCCCTCAAAGGTAATTTCATGTAAAATAATGAATAAAATAAAAAGTAATTTAATCCACAAGATTATGCAGAGGTTAAAAAGCAAGCAAAGTGATCTCTCCTGCTATTTTAACTGTAAAGTCCGCAATATCGAGTGATCAGAATCATCAGATCGCTCTAAATGACATATCAAGAAAGCTAAATTCATTACATATGGTGAAACCGGAAGTGTCAAACTGATTTTACTTTGTAATTTATCGCTTCACTTCCTGTCTGACCGTGGAGGATGACTGAGCTCTGCTCTCTTGATTGGCTTTCCTCGTGACAACGAAAATATAAAACGTTCATAACTGTCACGGGAGCTGTTAGCAGGCGACTCTGTAGACGTCATCCCTCCTCTGTAATAAACATGTGTTTTTTAAATGAGAGAACAACAAATTAAGCATTTACAGCAAAGAAATAATAATAATTCAAACGCTTCCTGTTTCCGGTTTGAGGCAGCGCCAGGAGCGTCATAGCAACAGCATAGCAACCAGTATAACGACCTGAAAGAAATGTTGTATTTCTACATTTTCTTGGCGATGTCCAGAATAATATTCGTGATAACCATCAAACTACATCGTATACATTCACTGAGTGAAGATTGTGAGAGTAAGACACACATTTCTCACTAACAATGTTATCAAAAACCCATTTAATAGCTTATACATCTTAAAAATCTGCAGAATAAAAGCTGGGGCAATGGCGGTCACAGCTTGGGTTTCGTTTCGGCCGGGAGGATTTGAAAGTCACGTGACATGTACGCTGGCCATTAGAAATGAATAGGGGGAACAAATGTAGGTAATTCAC
>NC_137212.1:1497932-1505432 GCF_949987685.1 Ammodytes marinus
TTCTCAGCCCCAAAGCACTTTACATATCTTACCACATTCACCCATTCATACACACACTCATACACCGATGGTAGAAGCTGCCATGCAAGGCGCTCTCTGAACCATCGGGAGCAATTTGGGGTTCAGTGTCTTGCTCAGGGACACTTGGACATGTGGCGGGGAGACGGGGGATCGAACCTCCGACCCTGCACTCCAGAGGCGATCTCCCTACACACTTCACCACTGCCGCCCTATGGAAGTAAAAGTCTAAAAAAAATAATAATTAAAAGTACAATCAAACATTTAAATTGTTATTGATCTTAATACAGCTCGAGAAAAAATTAAGAGACCAGTCTGAGTTTTCCTTTAATCTTCATCTCTACATTACTTCATGGAAATGCTCTTTAATGACGATATTTTTGGGGAGGAATTTGATAGAAATGTTGTCAGTAGTTTATATTATAAACCCAAAATGTTCATTCTACTCAAACATATGCCTATAAAGAGTAAAACGAGAGACACTGAACATTTGGAGTGGTCTCTTCATTTTTTAAGCGGTTAGATTTTTTTTTTATGAAATGACGTCACCAACTCAAATGCAAAAAAAAACATCTTTCTTTCAGTCTAACACATTTCTTGTGAATATATTTTGTAGGAATGAGAATTAACGAAAATGTAATCGGGAAGTGTTTTGGTGTAAAATTATACATTTTCTTGAGGACTCTCCAATTGTATTAGAGTAAAAGTGAAAGTTGCTAGAAATAAAAATAATGGGGGCGCCCTTAGCTCAGTTGGTAGGGCGTCCCCCCCCCCCCCCCCCATGGGCCTCTGCCAGCAGCGGACCCGGGTTCGATTCCAGCCCGCGGTCGTTCTCTGCATGTCACTCCCCTCTCTGCCCCATTTCAACTCTGTCTCTACACTATCAATAAAGCATAAAAATGCCCAAAAAATATCTTTAAAAAAAAAAGAAAAAAAAATAATGCAGTAAAGTGCAGATATGTGAAAATTCTAATTAATGGCAGTGACAAAGTATTTGTACTTACATTGTAACACTGGAACTAGTCCTTAAAAGGGAGCTAAACTAATAAGAAAAGAAAATCTATTTGAAAAAGCATTTGAAGGAGGCCACCACCCTAACCTGCGTGGTAGCTGCTGCTGCTATCGGTGTATGAATGTGTGTGTGAATGGGTGAATGTGTACAAAACAATGTAAAGCGCTTTGGGTCTGTGAAAAACCAGGGAAAAGAGCTTTATAAGTGGAGTCCATTTACCATGTACCAAGTGTGTGGAAGTCAGATAAGCCAACAGGTAAAATATAGTTAGTGGGGGATGTAGCTCAGTGTGTAGGGCGGTCGTCCACTGGGTTACAGGGTCGGTGGTTCGATCCCCCGTCTCCCCGCCACATGTCCAAGTGTCCCTGGGCAAAGAGACACTGAACCCTAATAAATGTCTCCTGATAGTTAGCTTGCACCCTGCGTGGTAGCTGCTGCTGCTATCGGTGTATGAATGAATGTGTGTGTGAATGGGTGAATGTGTACAAAACAATGTAAAGTGCTTTGGGTCTGTGAAAAACCAGGGAAAAGAGCTGTATAAGTGCTATCGGTGTATGAATGTGTGCTCCAGTTGTAAGTCGCTTTGGATAAAAGCGTCTGATAAATGACATAATGTAGATTGAATAGAGATTTTAAAGTGAACGGCAATGAGTTAAATACATCACGAGCAGAGACTGAAAAACGCACAGCAGGAGGGGAGGGGGTCAGGCAGGTCACAACTGGGCATAAGGGTCTGGGGGGTGGGGTGTGTGTGTGTGTGTGTGTGTGTGTGGACATGTGTGTATGGACATGTGTGTATTGGGGGGTTGTGACCGGTGTGTGTGTGCACATGTGGCAGGTCGCTTTGCTTCACTGGGCGACTACAGAGCAAATCACACACACACACACACACACACACACACACACACACACACACACACACACACACACACACGACCCCCATAACGTTTTCATTTGAACGACTGATTTGGAATTTGCATCCATGACTGGTTCCGCCATGCTGTCACATCTCTCTCTCACACACACACACACACACACACAGATGTCCAAAGCCACACACACACACACACACACACACAGACACACACACACACACACACACACACACACACACACACACACACACACACACACACACACACACACACACACAGTCCCCAGATCAGTTGTGCGTTGGCACAGGCCCGAGCTGGTACTGTAAAGATCGCCCAGTTGGAAGTAACGCTGAGACTTGGCAGATGTTTCCGTCCCGACTTGTTTTTGGTTTTCGCTCCTGAAGGAAACGCGCGGCACATTCTGTCCTGCGTCTCTCTCCCTCTCTCTCTCCCTCTCTCTCTCCCTCTCTCTCTCTCTCTCTCTCCCTCTCTCTCTCTCTCCCTCCCTCCCTCCCTCCATTCTGTCCTGCGTGGATTTTACTTCCGAGTGAAAAAGCAGACAGAAGGTTTATGTTGTTTTCAAAAATCCCCCTAACGACACAATCACCCCCCAACCCTCAAAATCTCTAAGATCCCCCTGGAAAAAAAAAAACCTGCTGTTACACAAACGTACTTGCTTTAAAGCTACAGTGAGTGATTTTTCTTTTGTACAGGAATGTTGGTGACAGAATCCAACAACAACACAAAGCAGAAACTGATGCAAACTACATATAAACATATCCAGAAAAACTACTTAAACTTACCAAAATCTTTAAATTTCCATTGATCATAATATAATGGTAGTTTTAATTTAATTTTATTTTATTTTATTTTATTTTATTTTATTTTATTTTATTTTATTTTATTTTATTTTATTTTATTTTATTTTATTTTATTTTATTTTATTTTATTTTATTTTATTTTATTTTATTTTATTTTATTTTATCCAATATATTTATTGGATTTTCCTTTTTTTTCAACACAATCTTTATTTTCTAACCTTTATTTCTACAGGTAAATCCCATTGAGACCGGAGACTCTTTTTCAAGGGAGACCTGTTTTCCTTTCCCACGTTACCATTCACACACACATTCATACACCGATAGCAGCAGGCTAACTATCCACAATCACACTCTTAAATTCCCATTGATTTTAATATAATGGTAGTTGTTCTTCTTTGTTGGTGCCTCAGGAATGCGGGGTTGGAGGTTTAAAATAACATAAAATACAACTCACAACTTATCCAGAATCCAACTAAACTGATAACCTGATACAAATTTTTAAAAAAATAATTTAAATACTGAAACTTTCTTATTTCTACAGGTGAATCCCATTGAGACCGAAGACTCTTTTTCAAGGGGAGACCTGTTCCCATTCCCACGTTACCATTCACACACACATTCATACACTGATAGCAGCAGCAGCTACCACGCAGGGTGCAAGCTAACTATCCACAATCACACATTTAAATTGTT
Organism: Ammodytes marinus; assembly: GCF_949987685.1. Classification (NCBI taxonomy): domain Eukaryota; kingdom Metazoa; phylum Chordata; class Actinopteri; order Uranoscopiformes; family Ammodytidae; genus Ammodytes; species Ammodytes marinus. The sequence goes on from NC_137212.1 coordinate 1,501,352, forward strand.
ATTGATCTTAATACAGCTCTAGAAAAAATAAAGAGACCAGTCTGGATTTTCCTTCAATCTTCATCTCTACATTACTTCATGGAAATGCTCTAAATGACAATATTTTCGGGGGGAATTTGGTAGAAATGTTATCAGTAGTTTATATTATAAAACCAAAATGTTCATTCTACTCAAACATATGCCTATAAGTAGTAAAAACGAGAGACACCGAACATTTGGAGTGGTCTCTTCATTTTTTCAAGAGCTGTATAACCATAGTATTTCTTCTTCGTTGGTGGTTCAGGAACGCGGGGTTGGAGGTAGATCAAATCAAATCAAATCAGTTGTATTTGTATAGCCCAAAATCACAAATACATTTGTCTCAGTGGGCTTTACATTTCATACACTATGATATATGATACAATATGACACCCTGCCCTTACACCCTTAGCTCGGCTGAGAAAAAACTCAGAGTAAGGGATCCCTCTCCCAGGACGGACATGCTTCAATAGATGTCATAAGTAGAGAAAATCACGAAGGAATTTGATCATTGACCAGGTGTTTACATGGTATCTATCTTAATATAACCGTAGTATTTCTTCTTCGTTGGTGCCCCAGGAACGCGGGGTTGGAGGTAGACTGTGGGGAGCTTAGGGTGATATCTTGCCTCGTGTGAATGTCGATAGTTAGCCTGCTGCTATCGGTGTATGAATGTGTGTATGAATGGGTGTATGAATGGTAACGTGGGAAAGGAAAACAGGTCTCCCTTGAAAAAGAGTCTTCGGTCTCAATGGGATTTACCTGTAGAAATAAAGGTTAAAAAAAATTAAAAATAAAAATCTATCTTAATATAACCGTAGTGTTTCTTCTTCGTTGGTGCCCCAGGAACGCGGGGTTGGAGGTGGACTGTGGGGAGCGTAGGGTGATATCCAGTGTAGTGCTGGAGGCTGAAGACTTGGACTCGTCACCACAGCAGATTTACTACTTCATCAGCTCAGCGCCGCGCTACGGAAAACTACTGATCAAGGTGAGGACATTATACTATCAGAAATATAACGTCGGGGCTGCTTCGGTGGTGTAGTGGATAGAGCATGTAAAATATCGGCTCCGGCCTTCGTTGCAGTGGTCACGGGTTCAAATCCGACCCGTGGACCTTTACTGCAGGTCATCCCCCCTCTCTCTCTTTCTCTCTCTCTCTCTCTCTCTCTCTCTCTCTCTCTCTCTCTCTGTCTCCCCATTTCAACTCTGTACTGTCTAATAAAGCTTGAATATGCTACTGTGTGTAATATGCTTTTTATTTTTATTTTTATTAGTTGTGAAATAATTTGAAGATCCTTTTTGTTTATTGTTTTTTTGTTTTGTTTTGCATTTTTTTTTTATATTTTTGATTTCATCGATATGTCTGAAAAATAAATAAATGTCATCAGTTCAATTAAATTATTATAACAGAAAATACTAAAAATGTATTGTTGTTAGGTTCAGATTACTTTATTCGTACCCGTAGGTAAACTTGTGTTGCAGTTTAAAAGTGAGTTTCCGTCTCACAGTTAGGACAACACATACACACAAACACAAATGGGACAGTTACATACAGTAAAACAATTAAAGTGCTCCAGTGCGAATCCAAATTTGGACACTTAAAACTGACCAACATAATTAAAATATAATAAAACCCCGATAAATTGATCTAAGAATATCAACAAATAAATAAATAACACGTACAAAATGAATGTTGTGCAAATGTAGCAGTGTCTACAGCTTGTTCATCAGCTGGAACAAAGCTGGTTTTAAACCTGGGAACTAAAAACCTTCTTCCAGAGGGGAGTAGCTGAAACTCATTGTGCAAAGGGTGCAAACAGTCAAAATGTTATTATTTCTACAGACAGATTCTGGTTGGGCCGAGGTGGCTGCGGGTCAGAACTTCACTCAGGACGACGTGGAGATGAACCGAGTTTGGTACCATCATGACATCATCACTAAAGCCGGTGACATCACGACAGCTGGTGACATCACAGCAGCAGGGTTCAAAGGTCACGACGGCTTCAGGTTCACACTCAGCGACGCGGACAACGAGACGCCGACACAGAGCTTCTACATATCAGTTCATACCGTGGAGAAAGGTGAGACAGGCACAGACAGAGAGACAGACAGGCAGGCAGGCAGACAGACAGACAGACAGACAGACAGACAGACAGACAGACAGACAGACAGACAGACAGACAGACAGACAGATAGGCAGACAGACAGACAGGCAGGCAGGCAGACAGACAGACAGACAGGCAGATAGACAGACAGACAGACAGACAGATAGACAAACAGACAGACATACATACACACACACACACACACACGCAAACTAATTCTCTGTCATACAGAAAACAAACAAAACCAAGTCAGTCAAAATGTTGATTCAAACATTCAACAGTGTTAAAACTGTCTGATAAAATCTAAGTTGGTTCAACTTTTATTTTTGGTTTGTAGAATTGTGGTTCGGATCAAATTTCTAAGTCTTAATGTATGGACAAACGACTTCAAAAAGTCTTACCTGCAAGATTTGAATAGCCCAAAAATTACACATACATACACACACACACACACACACACACACACACAGGGAAACACACACACACACACACATGCTAAAACACACACACACACACTACGTTATTTCCCTATGGTCCCTTTGGCCAGCTATAGCCCTTGATTCATGTTTTATTGATGCCACCTCAGCGTGACAGCTTAGCCAGTTGAGTGAACACTAGAGTGGGCCCTTCTGTGTGTGTGTGTGTGTGTGTGTGTGTGTGTGTGTGTGCCTGTGCCTGTGTATATGTATTTTACCATGTGTGTGTGTTTCCCTCTGTGTGTGTGTGTGTGTGTGTGTGTGTGTGTGTGTGTTTCCCTCTGTGTGTGTGTGTGTGTTTCCCTCTGTGTGTGTGTGTGTGTGTGTGTTTCCCTCTGTGTGTGTGTGTGTGTGTGTGTGTGTGTGTGTGTGTGTGTGTGTGTGTGTGTGTGTGTGTGTGTGTGTGTGTGTGTGTGTGTGTGTGTGTGTGAGAGAGAGAGCCAGGACTGTACTGTTCTGGAGCATAGTCGAGTGAACACAGTATTTGGCCTCCTGGCTTTCGGCCCTGTGTGAATCCTTGGAGGACCAGAGGTGAGAAACGAACGTCCTGTTGGCACGCTGAATAATTAACACAGAAGAAGAAGTAACAGCTGTGCACGGGCCTCCTGGGTGACACATAACCAGCTACCTTCACCTTACTGTCAACAACAACAGCGCCACGAAAAACTGATGGATTTAGGATTTTCTCAGCGATTTTTAGATAGTTGAGCACCAAAAATAGCAAAAATCTGAATAATATTAAACATATTTTTATACTAAAGAAGAAAATGAATCCAACCTGTTAACTTGAAGCAGTCAACAGAAACTTAAAGCCAGCCATTTGCGGTAAAAAAAAAAAAATGCACTTCACTTAATATTATAATAATTATTTAGTGAGCTTTTTTTAGTGTTGCTTTATTTGAGTCAGCTCAGAAAAATTTGGAAAAAACACACACACACACACACACACACACACACACACACACACACACACACACACACACACACACACACACACACACACATGATAAAACACACACACACAGAGGGAAACACACACACAAACACACACACACACACACACATGGTAAAACACACACACACACACACATGGGGAAACACACACACACACATGATAAAACACACACACAGAGGGAAACACACACACACACATGATAAAACACACACACAGAGGGAAACACACACACATGATAAAACACACACACAGAGGGAAACACACACACATGATAAAACACACACACAGAGGGAAACACACACACATGATAAAACACACACACAGAGGGAAACACACACACACACACACACACAGAGGGAAACACACACACATGCTAAAATTTTAGTTTTTTTTTTTTTATCTTTCTTTATCTTAGTAGACTTCACAAAGACACTCATACTAGACATTCATAAGATACCCAAGACTTATCTCCTCTGGGTGACACATAACCACCTTCCTTTAACTTACTGTAAACAACAACAGCGCCA
>NC_137212.1:1510432-1515432 GCF_949987685.1 Ammodytes marinus
CGGGGGCGGCAGTGTCTAAGTGTGTAGGGCGGTTCGGTCGTCCACTGGGTTACAGGGTCGGTGGTTGGATCCCCCGTCTCCCCGCCACATGTCCAAGTGTCCCGGGGCAAAGAGACACTGAACCCCACATTGCTCCCGATGGTTCAGAGAGCGCCTTGCCTTGCATGGCAGCTTCTGCTATCAGTGTATGAGTGTGGTTGCGTTCCGAATCGCATACTTTCTACTATATAGTATGTAGAAAGAAGATTTAGGATGTCCCGATTCTTGTGGCCATATTTAGGATGGTTAGAAGTACCCGGATGTCCTACTTCATGCGGCCAAGATTGTTAGCGTTGAAAACTGCATCCTATTTGGGCGATTCTGACCCACAATCCAGTGCGCACGTGAAGTGACGTCACATCGACGAAGCCTCCATATGAAAACAAACGGGGATGTAGTATGTAGAATAGAAAAAAGAAAGAGTATGCGATTCGGAACGCAACCTGTGTGTGTGAATGGGTGAATGTGGTAAGAAATGTAAAGCGCTTTGGGGCTGAGAAAATTGCCTAAAAAGCGCTATATAAGAAAACTCTTTTAACCATTTATTAAAACACTGTCATGTGTAGGCTACAGGAATTTTTCTTCAAATGGAAACTCAAAATTAATTGAATTCATTTTTTTTCGTTTCCCAGTTTCGTGGTGACTAACGGAGTGTCATCGCGTTCCGGTTCTCTCCACTTCACCATCGCGCACGGCGACCGTATCCCGGCAACGCTCCATAGCAACGCAGGGCTCAAGCTGCAGGACGGCGCCATGGCAACTATCACCACGGAGAATCTACAGCTGACCGACCCGGACACCGCTAATGCTAACCTGAGCTACGTCGTTACACAGCCGCCAAGATATGGTATTTAATTTTTTATTTAATTTTTTTTTTTGGGGGGCAATTTTTGCTTCATAGAAATTGAAATCAAAGAATACTTCAAAAACATTTAAAAATAGATTTAAAAGATAGAAATATATAAGATAAAATAAATAAATTAAATCAAAACACGAAATTAAAATAAAATAAAAAGTAATAAAGTGTAAGCAAAAATCTATAAAATTAAATTAAAAATATTTTTTTTTTAAATAAAAAATACAAAATTGAAAATGGAGAAATCAAAAAATTTAAACAAATAGTCCCGGATCTCGTTTGAGAGGAGACCAATATTTAAATGTTTCTACAGCTAACCGACCCGGACACCGCTAATGCTAACCTGAGCTACGTCGTTACACAGCCAACAAGATATGGTATTTTTTATTTTTTTATTTTTTTGGGGGGGAAATTTTTGCTTCATAGAAATTAAAATCAAAGACAATTAGAAAAATAATAATAAATTGTAGCCTATTTTTTTTTTTTTTTTTTTGATAGTTTTTGGGCATTTTTGCTTTATTAGACAGTTTGGAGAGACAGAGGTGAAACGGGACAGAAAGTGCAATGATGAATTAATAATATGATAAATAAAAATAAATAATTTGACTAACTGACCACCTTTATGTACTAACCGACCCAGACACCGCTAATGCTAACCTGAGCTACGTCCTTACACAGCCAACAAGATGTGGTATTTTATTTTTTTTTATTATTTTTTTTGGGGGGGCAATTTTTGCTTCATAGAAATTAAAATTAAAGAATACTCAAACAATTAAAAAATTAAAATATATTGCAGCCTATTTTATTTTTATTTTTTATTTTTTTAGGATAGTTTTTTTTGGCATTTTTTGCTTTATTAGACAGCTTGGAGAGACAGAGGTGAAACGGGGCAGAGAGTGCAATGATGAATTAACAATATTTAAAAAAATATATATATTTAAATATATATAGGGGATAGTGGCCTAAGTTGTGCCACTTTTTACTCAAAGTGATTTTAAAGTGAGGCCTTGACAGTTATGTCTCCAACTCAAATATGTACATATATTTCAGGATGTTGTGCATCCCTGGCAGTAAAAACTTTGGGTCTGCAATAAACTGTTTAAGAAATATAGCTTTCGGAAAAAAAAGTTGTCTTGTTGTGGCACAACTTGCCCCCGGTGTGGTGTAAGTTGTGCCACAAGAGAGAATACCATGGGGTGAATTGTGCCATTGATATATATCTCATAAACTGTAATGCAAGACAAATCCATTAGACAATCACTTATTTAAGGTTTATTTAAAGTAAATAAAGTAAATATTTTAAAAAAGAAACAAGGGGTGGCACAACTTCCCCACCGTCACAACTTAGGCCACTCTCCCCTATAGCTATAGAAATAAACTTTGAGTAAACTAAATATTCCCTGATCTCGTTTGAAATGAGACCAATATTTTAAATGTACCTAACTGTCCTTCTTTATCTCCTGTAGGTAAACTGCTGCTGAGAGGAATCCCGCTGTCGTCACCGTTTAAATTCACGCAAACGGACGTGGATGAAATGAGTCTTTCTTACGCTCACGACCCAAACAGCCCCGCCGACATCGACAGGTTCTACTTCCTGCCAACGGACCATAGCAACAAGGGATACCTGGAGTTTGGACAGCTGAGAGAAGAGCCCGCTGTGTTTAACATACAGGTGAGTAGCACACAAGACCTTTAAAGGTATGAGTCGATTTAAAGGAGATATGAGGACCTTTCACTTTGTGTTCATTCTAGCGTCCCCCTTAAGGACAAAAGCGTTTTTAACATTCAGGTGAGTAGCACACAAGACGAGTTTAAAAGTATAATTCAATTTAAAAAGGAGCTTTGAGGAATTTTTAAATATTTCTGAAACAGTCTTATTTTAAAAAAAATAAAGAATATATAAAATTTTGAATTTTAAAAAAATAATAAAAATTAAAACGAAAAGAAAAAAAGAAAAAAAGAAAAAAAAGAAAAAAAAAATCTAGAATAGAAAAATGTCAAATAAAAGAAATTACATTTATAAAAAATAATAGAAAAATTAAAAAACAAAAGAAAAATTTAGAAATGTATCTGGAGTTTGGACAGCTGAAGAGAAGGGTCTGCTGTGTTTAACATACAGGTGAGTAGCACACAAGACGTACAACTGTAAGGGTATAATTCAATTTAAAGTATCTACAAGGAACTTTTAAATACCCCTGCGTTACAAATATATTCGTAATAATAATAAATATTCCCATACTATCTGCTATTTAGTACAGTAGAAAAAAGATTTAGGATGTCCCAATTCTTGTGGTCAGGTTTAGGATGGTTAGAAATACCCGGATGTCTAGATTTTTAGTGTTGGAGTAAGTCAGTAAGTAAAATAAATTGTGACAAAAAAGCACTCCACATTCCACATTTACGCACTATAGCTTTAAATATGACTTTCTACATTACATTTTACACACACACGCACACACACACACACACACACACACACACACACACACACACACACACACACACACCAGGTGATTTGTGGGTCATTTATATGAAAAAGTTACGCGCTGTAGCTTTAAGAGGGACATTTCTCTGGTGAATGTTGCTGTGAAGCGGCTGTCGACTCTCCGGTGACCGACCGAAGTACACAGATAAATATTTGAAGGAGACGGCAGCAGGTGAGCCAAGACCATGGCATGCTACCTGGACACACACACACACACACACACACACACACACACACACACACACACCGCACACACACACACACACACACACACACACACACACACACACACACACACACACACACACACACACACACACACACCGCACACACGCACACACACACACACACACAGTAAACTAAAGCCTCCAGTGTCTCAGAGGCTCAGGACAGTCGGTCCGGCCAGCGTGTTAGCCAGCTGGCTGCCTGTGTGTGTGTGTGTGTGTGTGTGTGTGTGTGTGTGTGTGTGTGTGTGTGTGTGTGTGTGTGTGTGAAATATTCATGAGGCCTTTGAACACATCACACACACTAAAAACGACCTCACACACACACACACACGCACACACACACACACACACACACACACACACACTGAGGGAATCGAACAGCTTTTTAAAGTCACTCTAATCAAAAGAAGTAAAGAGAATTCAGGTCATTGAAGCCATCACACACTTACAAAAACCAAGATGAGTGTGAAAAAAGTGCAATAAAAATGTATTTATAGTAAGATCAGTACCGTGGGTTTCTCTACAAATTGCAAACCTTAATACTGTCGCCTTGATTCCAATTTCCAATACTGGGTTTTAGCTTAAAGGTGCAGTGTGTAATATGACATCATCTAGAAAGTTCTACAAAGTTCTAGAATGCGACACTCCCTGGGTAACCCCAAACCTTTTGAATAATAACAGAAGCTACATTGGCCTTCAAGGACAAGAATAATTCTAAATTTTAAACAATGCACCTGATGACATTCCAACTATGACAATTTCAAGATGGCGGCACTAAGCCTTGGTCCAAAATATGCAGAAATATGGACATATATGAGACCCTTTCTAAGGGAAAAAATAATAATTAAAAAAAAAAAATTCAGCTATTATGCACTAAATTAAATGTACTTATGGATATTATAATTATTTTCTACAAAATCTGCTAGGAAATAAACCCAAAATTCTACACACTGCAGGTTTAATTGAATATGTTTTAAAGAGAGAAAACATTTTCCCTGCGTTCCAATCCCCATACATACTTCCCTACTATTTAGTATGCCAGAAAAAGATTTAGGACATCCCAATACATGCTGGTCAATTGTAGTGTGCTGAAAATACATAAATGCCCCACTAACTCCAATAGCATTTTGGAGTATTCGTCTTTATTCCTGACATTTCTCGACATAATGAGAAAAAATCTTCCTCATCTGATTTTTTTTTCTCTCCTGCCTGTGGCCCTAAAACTCTTCTGTACTTTAGTATGTAGTGTAGTAAAAAGACTAAAACTCTTCTGTACTTTAGTATGTAGTGTAGTAAAAGGACTAAAACTCTTCTGTACTTTAGTATGTAGTATAGTAAAAAGACTAAAACTCTTCTGTACTTTAGTATGTAGTGTAGTGAAAAGACTAAAACT
>NC_137212.1:1525432-1670432 GCF_949987685.1 Ammodytes marinus
AATTTGAACTTTTCCTGTAGAAACTGTGTAAACCGAAAGCTAATTCACTTGAGGTGCACTTGCATTCCAGCGTGTTATCGATCTAGTATCTGTTCACAAAATCTCAAAATTGACCAGTGAAAAAACTATGCTTCTAAGGCACAGAAGGTGGCGGTAGTGCACCATTAGACTAAGCCAGCTGCTGCTAACCCATGAGATACTGGGAGAGCAAATTAAAAAAAATTATGAAAAAAGCCCAACATTTCAATGAGTATTTATGTGGCATAATTCATGAATGATCCCTTCTGTTAATGCTTTTGTTAAGTTTTTTTTTGTGGTTTTGTCTGCTATTTTCTTTTCTGTTAAATATGCAGCACTGTGCAGCACTTTTTATTGATCTTTCAAAGGCCTTTGATACTGTTGACCACCATTTGCTTTTACAGAGGCTGCATGCCATTGGCTTTGATCATTCTGCATGTAGCTGGTTTAGGGATTATCTCTCTGATAGACAACAGTCAGTTAAACTCGGAAGATACCAATCTGAGTTTTTAACTGTTACAAATGGTGTCCCACAGGGCTCAATTTTAGGTCCAGTTCTTTTCACAATTTATATAAATAACATTGTTTCATCGCTAAAAAACTGTCACGCCCATCTATACGCTGACGACACAGTACTGTATTGCATTTCCGATTCGGTGCACCAATCTATTCAGAACCTACAAAGCTCTTTTAACACCCTGCAGGACTGTCTAGTGGACCTCAGGCTTGTTCTAAATACAGACAAAACCAAATATATGTGTTTCTCCAGAGCAAGAACTACAAATTTGAATGATTTTAATATTTTTACAAAGAATGGATTTTTAATTGGAAGAGTCACAGAGTACAAATATCTCGGCATCTGGTTAGATGATAAACTCACTTTTAATTTTCATATAAAAAATCTTGTTTGTCGACTACGACAAAAAATTGGCTATTTTTATAGGAACAAAACCACCTTCCCTTTATTTAGTAGGAAAAGGATTATTGAGGCAGTTTTCATGTCTGTCCTTGATTACGGTGATGTGGTTTACCGGCATGCATCACATTCATGTCTTAAAGCTCCCATATTATACACTTTTCGGTTCTATTATACACCATATTATATGGTCTTAGTGGTCCCTAATACGTTTTTCTTTAATTGTTTGCTGAAAAAAACTTTCAGATAATTTATTGTACTATGCTGATGTTCAGCTAATCTCACAATGGCCTATTTTTTAAAAAAGAGTTGCAGGTCCCCTCGTAAATATACAATCTTTGAGCTCCCCCCGCCCCCTGTCCGGAAGCGAAGCCAGATACGCCTCGCCCTCTGTCTGTCAGGGCCGTGGACCAATAAGAAATAGGGGTGTGGGCTGCACAGTGGAAGCTTCTGGCTTTACGGTTTGTGAGGTCAGAAAAGGGGATAATTCTGACTGGAGTGTTTTTGGGGGGAGGGGTGGGGGTTTCAGAAAAGGGGAGAGTGAGAAAAGGAGAGATTGTTATTTTTTTTTATATTTTGGCAGTCTCTAGGCACACCGTGGACGCATGGATATGTTGGAACACATTTAAAAAGTGCATTTAGCATAATATGGGACCTTTAAACTCCTGGACTCTGTTTTTCACTCTGCTTTAAGGTTCATTACAGGAGATGCTTATGACACACACCATTGTCTTTTATATGAAAAGGTTGGGTGTTCCTCCCTTAAAGAGAGACGTGACGCACACTGGCACATTTTTATTTACAAAGCCTTGTCCGGGAAGCTTCCTCGTTATTTAACAGAAATGCTGCAAATTTCAGATGGGCTTTATCAGACCCGCTCCACTGACATGCTTATGCTTTATGTCCCACAAGCCCGGTCTGAGCTGGGAAAGACAGCTTTTAGCTTCAGTGCCCCTGACTCCTGGAACAACTTACAGCAACAAATTAAACTAAATAACTTCATATCCTTTAACCAATTTAAACAAACTATCTTAAATCTGCCAAACTCTACCTGTAACTGTTTTAATTAGGCTATATTGTACTTTCACCCATTTCATTTTAATTGCTGCCACTCTTCACCACTGTGTAAATGTTTCAATTGTTTTTCTCTTCACCTGTTGTTGTGTATTTGATGTATTTGCATTGAATATTGTTTATGTATTGTTGTTTTTCCTTTGAATTTGTTTGAACTCGACGCAATTGTAAATGAGGGTCACCCCTCAATTGGTCTCTCGAGGATAAATAAAAGTTAAATAAAATAAATAAAATGTTGCCCTCTCGGTTTTGTATGACATGAATATGACCCTGGACTCCAAATCACATACTCTTTCTTTTTACTACACTGCATACTAACGTACAGAAGAGTTTTAGTCTTTTTACTACACTACATACTAAAGTACAGAAGAGTTTTAGGGCCACAGGAGAGAGAAAATTCATACAAGGAAGTTTTTTTTTCATTATGTCAAGAAATGTCAAGAATAAAGACGAATAGGCTACTGCAAAATACAATTGGAGTTAGTGGGGCATTTATGTATTTTCAGCATACTACAATTTCCATGCCATGCAGGACATCCTAAAAACAATCTGGCATACTAAATAGTAGGGAAGCATGGAACGCAGGGTGAATGTGATGTGCCTTTTTAATATTCGTAAATGTTGTTGGTTACAATAAAGAAAAAAAAAGAAAAAAACTTTGGACCAATCATGTGGTTTGCTTACATCCTGTCCACCAATTGGACGCCGGTATAGGGGTGACGCCCAACTATATACCGGAAGAGATATGCCTTTACAACCATAACTCGCTGGATCGCAAGTGAACCTCCCTGTGCGACCTAGCTTTCAGTTTACACAGTTTTTACAGGGAAAGTACAAACATTACGAAGACATAAAGACATGGAGGTGGACGCGGAAGTTGACGTTGGCGTAGAAACACACTGGGATGATTTTTTCGACGCACATGATGATTCAGAAACCTCGTCAGAGTCAGACGAGAGTTTGTTAAACGAACGAGAGTGGGAGGACGAATCTTCTGAAACGTAAGTAGCATTTATTCATTCACGGTATAATAGAAATAAGAATAGAGATAGCCTGAATACGGCTTAGTAGATGTATGTGCATCGTTTTAGGTAGAATTAGTGGTTTTCTGCGTATTTCATGCTTCGTGGGAGTCTGTACTTTTCAGTGGCGGGAAATGTTTCCAAATCTCGCGAGAAAAACCAGCAAACCAAAACAAGCCTAAAGTAAACAATCTCCAATATAGCCGTATATATCCCTGAACATTTTATCAAGAATTTGAATAAGACTATCCGTGCAACCATGTTATACACATTATACAGCTCTGGAAAAAATTAAGAGACCAGTCTGGATTTTTCTTCAATCTTCATCTCTACATTACTTCTTTTTTTTTTTTTTTATTGAAGATATTTTTTGGGCATTTTTAAGCTTTATTTGATAGTGCAGAGAGACAGAGGTGAAATGGGGCAGAGAGGGGAGTGACATGCAGAGAACGACCGCGGGTGGGAATCGAACCCGGGTCTGCTGCTGGGCCCGGCCCGGGAGGGGGACGCCTTACCAACCCCATCTCTACATTACTTAATGAAAATGCTTGAAGTGACAATATTTTTTGGGGGGAATTTGGTAGAAATGTTGTGAGAAGTTTATAATATAAAACCAAAATGTTCATTCTACTCAAACATATGCCTATAAAGAGTAAAACGAGAGACACTGAACATTTGGAGTGGTCTCTTAAATTTATACCAGAGCTGTATCCTATAATAAAGATAAACTAGTCCATCTGTACAATAATACAAATAGATTTTATTGCATCCACCTCATAAACATTACATTCTTTCTCCCGAAATCTCCATAAATTATTCATTGTAGTATAGGGAGAAATACTAAACCTATTGTTTGGATTGACAAAGATTTTTATCACTAAAAATGAACAATTAAGTAAACATCTACATTACAGAACATTTCAACGAATATGATAAATCAAATGATTGAACGATACACTGACTTGCTGTGACCTAATCTAATATGTTTATTCATTCATTTGTTTTACAGTGATGAAGATGATTTCGACAGTGCTGAGCCTTCCACACCAGACAGAAAACGAGCCCGCAGCCCTTCTCCCAGTGACAATGACCCTGCCACCATCACTACACCCAAAGATGAACCTATAACAGACACTATCACACCTAAAGATGAAACCGAAACACACAGTATTTCACCCAAAGATGAACCTACCACACCCACTATTGCTTCTCTGACCCCTTCACAGTCTTGTTCAAAACGACCTAGGCTCTGTGGATCGCGACCTAGGTCTAAATCACCACATGCAGCAGCCTCAAATAGCACTTGGAACACAGAGAAAGAGCAAGACGTCCTTCCAACGCCAAAAGGCTTTCGTCCCGCGAGACCGCCCGGACATCAACTAAACCCCTCGTCTACATACACCCCACTGGACCTCTTCAAACTCTTCATCCACGACGATTCTGCCATGACGCTGTGCATGAACACCAATAAACAAGCGGCGAAGAACATCGCAAATGGTGGAAAAAAATACACGTGGACAAACATGACCATTAAGGAATTCTACAGCTATCTGGGACTGACGTTTTTCTTCTCGGGGGTGAGGCTGTCACGCATCAGAGACCATTGGCGGAAAAACACCATTTTCAGCCAACTTTTCCCGCCAACTGTGATGTCACGCGACAGGTATCAAGTAATTTCTTGGAACATCCACATGAGCGACCCTGGCGAAGATGCTGAGAATGAAAAGTTGAAGGGCACACCGGCTTACGATCGTCTTTTTCGAATCAAGCCCCTTCTCAACACCATCACACAGGCATGCAAAGCCTTCTATCACCCGTGCAAAAACCTCTATGTGGACGAAAGGACGGTGGCCACAAAGGCACACACAGGAAAGACACAGAACACGAAAGCAAAGCCGACCAAGTGTGGCTTCAGGCTATTTGTGCTTGCCGACAGCAGCAACGGATACACTCTGGATTTTACCGTGTACGCAGGAAAATCGAAGTTTGTTTCTGGTTCCGCCGGGCTGGCGTACGACTCGGTAATGTCCCTGACAAAGGACGCACAGCTGGGCAGTGGCTATCACGTCTACGTGGACAGTTACCACACCAGTCCAAAACTCTTCAAGGACCTCCACACGCTAAACATCGGAGCATGCGGCACATACAGCAGAGACACCCGAAAAGGATTCCCTCACGCAGCCAAAAACACCTTCAACAAAAAGGCTCCCAGGGGCACGATCAAGTGGATACGTGAAGACCCTTTGCTGTACGTGAAGTGGTTGGACACTCGCGAAGTCTCCATTTGCTCTACAATACACCAGGCATTCAATGGAGACACAATACAGAGGAGGGTGAAAAATGTGGAGGGTGTCTGGGCCGCCCAAACCATCCAATGTCCACCTGCCGTCCTGGACTATCACAAACACATCGGCGGTGGCGGTGTGGATTTATCGGACACGCTCAGCCAGTACTACTCGGTCCACCACAGAACCATGCGTTGGGACCGGACTTTGTTTTTCCATTTTTTGGACATTGCCGCCACCAACAGCTACCTGCTTCACAAGGAGCTATGCACAGAGAAGCAGGAGCAGCCCATGACGCACAGGGCTTTTCTTGAAGAGTTAACGGCCCAGTTGTGCGGTGTAACGGTGGATGTACCAGTCGCACGTAAGCAAAGCGACCATGTGCCCGTGCCGACATCTATGCAAGCGGAGACCACAAAGAGGGCTTCGTACGGCCGCAAGTCCTGCGTGCACTGCAGGAAGACGGAGAAAACGAGTCGGTCAACTCCATGGAAGTGTAAATCGTGTGACGTGGCCTTGTGTCTAATCGCAGATAGGAACTGCTTCGAGGAATGGCACAAGGGAATGGTGTACGAGTGGGGGGAGTGAAGGAGTGGGCAAGAAAAGTTTATTTTTTCAAGTTTAAGAAAAGCAAATAAAAAATGAATAAATAGAAATAAAAATAGGGGAGACATCTGGACGTCGTGTAAATGAAAATGTAAATAGTTTGGAACTGCTTTGAGGAGTGGCACAAGGGAATGGAATGAGACTGGAGAAGTTGGCAAGGTTATTTTCTATAGCACAATTCAGACTTCAGACACAAAGCCATTCAAAGAAGTGCTTTACAGGGGCATGAAATACATCAAGTTTAAAATAGACATTAGAAAAGGGAATAAAAAAATGTATAGAGATAAAAATGGGGGGTGGGGCATCAGGGCATGTAAATAAAAGTGTAAATAGTTTGTATATTGTATAAGTAAGATAAGATACAGCGTTATTAATCCCCCATAGGAGAAATGTGTTTGTTGCAACAGCCAAGCAGCAGTGGAAAGACAAAGGATACAAATTACAATTCAATAGATACAAAGTGCTAATGCATACAAAGTAGTAGACACTATGGTAAATGCTGGAATCCGTTGTGTTTATTGTTTCTGACTTAGTGACCAAGTCTCAAAATGTCTTACCGGTATTAAGATAGTTTTTTTATAATCCGAAAAAGCGTGTTCCATATTGCTGTGTTATTCAGAAGTTTGTGACCATGATGTGATACAGTATGACAAATGAGAAAAAATCATAGCGTGCATAAATAATTTGGCCGTTTGACATGACAAGTCCCCTCTTATAAAACGGAAACAGTTCAGATTTAGTTTGACCTTCTTTGCAACATACTTAACCTGCGTAACAAATTTTAAATTCTTTTCCAGGATGATGCCCAGATATTTTACGTCATTTACTGATTTAATTCATTCATTTTTGATTGCTGTGTTAGTCAGGTAAAGATCTGTGAGTGTGACTGAGAATTTTGTTTGTTTTTATTTTTGTCTTTATGGTTCCATCACATATTTTAAAATTCAAGTGACATCACTTCATCACAGATATTCTGATTTCCCAGGTTGACCTGAATAAAAAGAAAAGGATATTTAAATTTGACTCTTGATACAGTTTCCAAGGTCAAGGTCACTTTTATTTATATAGCACCTTATAAGAACCTAAATTCACCAAAGTGCTTTACATAAAATACATACATTAAAATACAACAGCACATATTAAAAAACACTTACAGCAATGACACAAAACAATTCATTAAAATGTAAAAGCCTGTGAAAAAAGTTTTAAGAGTGGACTTGAAGGTTTCCATATCTACATGATCTTTTTTATGTCAAACATTAAGTTATAGGAGCATAATGACTTTGAAAAATACAAACATTTGGCTTCTTCAAACAAAACAACAACATAAAAAAAAATGTTGAAGCTACATTTGTAAGTACATACATTATGTATATACAGCAATATGTTTTGTGAATGCTGTTTTCTGTGGAGGGGATGTATTGACCAATTCCTTTTTTTTTAAAGATTCTTTTGGGGGGCGGGGGGGTGTTATGCTTTATTAGACAGTTTGGAGAGACAGATGAAATGGGGCAGAGAGGTGGATGACACGCCTCTAATGGGGGGTGCTCTAACCACTACACCACAAGCGCCCCCGGTATTGACCAATTCTACTTACAATTTTTTTTTTTTTTTTTTTAAGATATTTTTTGGGCATTTTTATGCTTTATTTGATAGTGCAGAGAGACAGAGGTGAAATGGGGCAGAGAGGGGAGTGACATGCAGAGAACGACCGCGGGTGGGAATCGAACCCGGGTCTGCTGCTGGGCCCGGCCCGGGAGGGGGACGCCTTACCAACTGAGCTAAAGGCGCCCCCATACTTACAATTTTAAAGCTATCGCCCACAGTATTAAGTTATCAAGTTAAGTTAAAAATATAATTAATTAACATTCACTATCTGGGTGGTCTTTCTAGTTAAATGAAAAATCTGAGTTTATCTGATTGGCACATGTCCACAAATACAATGTTTTACTTTGTGCAATAAATAAATATGTTTCTGGGGACAATTAAATAAATACAATAAATAGCATTGGCTCTCATCCACTAATTTAATAAGTATCTGTTTATTTGGACTGTTATTTATAGTACTGAAGCAGGTTAAACATCAGTGAATGCCCGTGTTAATATTAACTGATCAAATTTAAGATCAGATACAAGCCAGGTTAAAAGGTGAAATCGGTTAAGCTAGTAGGTTATTTGCGTTTTGCATCAACCATTTCATCAGAAGTGCACATAGAAATATTTATATAATAGCCTTCATAAATAAATAAAGCTCTTGTCGAAGCCTCTATATGTATTGCACCGTTTTGTGAATGCTATTCTCGTGGACGTCATTTTGGGAATTATGTTAATCTTGTAAATGTACACAAATTCGAATGATATCAACCTAGTTTTAAGAAATAAATAGTTTATTCCTATTCGCGGTCTCGGGCAGAAGAACTACATTACCCATGATCCTAGAGCGTCACAGCGACGTCTCTGATAGGTGGAGGCTGCGGTTACCATGGAAATGTTTACCCCGCGCGCGATACCGTGTAGTTCTAACCATGGACATATAAAGAAAGTTCTAACCGTTAGCAGCGTTCTTCTTCTACAAGTTCTATTTGTTTATTTCCCCGCGAAATCTTGAAGATCGGACAGGACAGCTAGCAAGACGTGTACAGTCAACTATATCCTCGGCATCACCACAAAAGTGTTTTAAACCAGGTAAGTCAGGGATTTGTAGTCCTTTTCTCTGTCGCTATGTGTGTCATTTAATATTTTATGAGTAATGTTAGCCATGGGTAATTATTCGACGTCATGTGTGTGTGTGTGTGTGTGTGTGTGTGTGTGTGTGTATGTGTGTGTGTGTGTGTGTGTGTGTGTGTGTGTGTGTGTGTGTGTGTGTGTGTGTGTGTGTGTGTGTGTGTGTGTGTGTGTGTGTGTTAGCCAACATACAGGCTACCGTGCGCTGATAATATGACCTCTAGTGAAGGATTTTGTACTGATGTGATTTCAATCATATCATGGACGTGTCATCTGAATTGTACATCTTTTAGTTAGATTTAACTCTATGGAATAACCAGTGGACTTTACTTCCCCTTGAAACTTTCGTTAATTGGCCAAAAGAAGAACAAATAGCCTAGATCTTGTTTTTCTGTTTATCTCACTCTCTTTTCTTGATCGCCCAAAACTCACAGCCTAACTGAGAACATTTAACTGTCCCGTTCAACTGTAGGCATTTTTCCATGTTTGCTAGGTTTAGTAGCCTTCATTTGTTGTTATTTAGAGCAGCTTTGATAAGGAGGATAAACTGCATTGCTTCTGATAAAGACTCTTCAACATTGGTATTGCATTAAATACATTACAATACTCTGCAAAGAAACAAGATGTACAACTGCATACATGTAAAATTCTTCTGACATTGATTTAATGGCTTCAACATTCAGAGTTACACCGCAAATGATGTGACAAACTGTGACTGTCTGTATTTAATATCATATGGTTTTGAATTAGTCACTGCTAGGCTAAAGTTATTCTGTTTTTCACCGCAAGCTTTAGATCTCGTTCACTCTGCACAATTGTAGTACTACAGCTCCTCGTTTTAAAAATAGGCAATTGCACATATCCTCTCCCTTTATTATATTACTCTAAATATTATACTTATATTTTAAGATGAATTTTGCTAATATTATCTAGGTTCATGTTAATTCTATGTTGTGCAGTCTGACCATAGCAAATTCCTTGTATGCGGGAATGTACTTGGCAATTTAACCGATTATGATTGTAAATGCCACATATTTAATGTGTATGTTGTGTTCTTATCTAAACACTAGGGGGTGCTATAAGCCTACGGATGTAGCTTGCCACAAGTTCATTTTAGTTCATGGCAGCAACACACAGTATTTAGGCCTTGGTTTGATTATGCAATTCAAAGTAACTGCAATAAAAATTAAATGAACAAATAAATTGTAGAACAGTGAAAAAAAGGTGCAATGACTTTTTAACGTCAAATGTCATTTAAAGGTGATACAAGGAACTTTTTTAAATATTTCTGAAATGTTTCCTCTGATGATCATAAATAACATTTAACAGCAACCGAGATCATCAGTGCAAAGAATGCTATTTTTTAATTTTTTTTATATAGTTTTTCTTAATGTCGTTGTCATGGGTATACGCTCACCCAGGAACAACAGCTGGCGTAGTAAAAACACTACCGCTTTTGTCCACTACCAAGGTGGTTAACAAAATACAATGGTTAACAGTAACATTTGTATTTCTTCATTTTCAGTTGCCAGGAAGACCATCAGTAAAGCATCAACAGACATTGAGGTATCAAGCCTCCCTCATTGCGCGTGCTGGTGTGCCATGTTACCACAATCTTCAAGAAGATGGAGCCTTCCTAAGAAGTGAGTAACTTTTATATTAAAACACAAAACATTATAACTATTATAACCTTTATCTATTCAGGGAGGGTCATTGAGAGCAAGCCTTTTCAATGCCGCCCTGATTACTACACACAATATGCTGTATATATACGTATATATATATTTCTTAATTCAAATATCTAATATGATAGTGAATAAAATATTATCTTGAAACAATACTAAAATTAACAGTACATAATAAATAAAGGCCATAGAATGGTAAGAAAATGTACAGTATATGTAAATAATTAAATCTAATAAAAATTGCATAAAATTAAATAGCAAAACATAGTTGGAGACATACAAACAGTGAAAAAGAACCAACTTATGCTAAGACATAAAACACCATAAAAGAGCCTAGAATATACAATAATGACATTTAAGAGAAGAATATTGTCTGGCTGTGCAGGTAAGTGTCTTTGCATTCCACACTATGTAACACAATCATAGATAAAAAAAATTAATTTAACCTTTATTTATACTCGAGAGATCATTGAGGGATGACCCTCATTTACAATGATGTCGAGTCAAACAAATGCAAAGAAAAAAAAAACAATACATACACAATATCTGTATTTTCGGATCAATAACAATAACAAAAGGCAAAGATAACCAGAAAAATATAAATGCTTTCAATTTATTTTGATATTTTATTTTAATCATCTGCAACAGACAATAACAAAACAAAACAACTTCTCAGAGAGTTCATTGAAATTTCATAACAACAATAATAGTCATTTTTAAAAAACTGGTGATGGTCACAGGGCACCAGCAGCACGGCAGGGTACATCGCAGTGGTTTGAGGCGAACAACATTTGGCGTTAATCCATTTTCTCATTGCTGTCGTAGAAGCATTATTGGTGAGTATACAATTCATTCAGTTCCGTAAATTCTGTATTCTGTATGTCGAGTGATGTTTATTTAATAACTTAAACAGATGCTAGCTATTATGAAATAGCAAGAAATAGATGTATATATAAAAAAAATATTTAATTCTAGTGTGTTGATAGTAGTTTAGACATTAGAAAAGTTTTTCATAATTATCACCATCATCATTAATCAAATTTGATAAGCAATAATACATGTACAGTATATGTTCCTTTTATTTTTAATATCTTTTTTTTTTAAGCATGACATTTAATCCACCATTTTGATAGAACAGCACTAAGTAAAATACAATCTTTCCACTTTCTGTACACTTTCATAGAAACATAACTATTTTGTTTAGGCTATTGACGGGACAAAAATTATGATAACTATAAGATTTTATATCATTATGCTTATCATTAAATACTTTCTATCTATTTTTATGTTGTGATTTTCAACGCAGTTTCCAAGTCCCGATCTCGGCATTTTAGGGTTGCTAGTTTAGTCCATCACTTTACAAAACGGAACTGTGACTCTACAAAAAAGAATTCTCCATATTCTACACACTCTATCGAAGGCTAATGCGTAAGTACTCAATTTATGTCTGTTATTCTTTATAGTAATGTTTTTGTTTTTACCTTTTATGCTAGCTATTGGGTACTAATGCAATGCCACTGCTACACTATAAGCTACAGTAGGCAGTGGATACTATATGGCTGTGTAGAGTTTCAGATATACATTATATATATTTTCATCCTAAGGTATGCTTCAATATAGTTAATGGGCAGTGTTTGCAGTGAAAATCATATGTGTGTGTGTGTGTGTGTTTGTGTGTGTGTGTGTGTGTGTGTGTAGGTAATTAAGTGTAAGGGTTGTTTAAAAACATGAAGTAATTGTATTTGATGGAGGATTCTTAAACCATAGTACATTTAGTATAAAAACTGTTTAGCAAATGTATCTCTTTGTTTTTACCCAACTGGAGAATTGACTTATCTTTTATATACAGGCATAATCAACGCTGATGGTCTTCGTTACTCAGTGAGGAAAATAGACTGAAGTTGATTCTTGAAGACGATGGTAAGGAGCTCAAAGGTCAGAACTTACCCCAAAACGTAGACGATTCCTGGCCACATTTTGTATTTCAACTAAAAGTGCTATTTAAAAGATGTAACCTGACCAGACAGTCTTTTTTACAGTCATTGGAAAAGAACAATTGTAAAACTAAATAAAATGTAAATTCAGAGCAACACCAACCCCCTAGAATGAGTGTGTTTATTTTATCCATTCCGTCAAATAACATTTGGTAAGTGATTTAGAAAGTGCAAATACATTTTTAAGGAATCCTGAAAGCTCACTGGTGATCATAATTAGTAATAATATTGAAAAATTATGTCTATGAGAATACGTAGGAATATCAAAAATAAGCTCCACACAAACCCATTGTTTTTAGCAGGAATATCTCTCATGTTTGGTTTAGCTGGGGAAGGAATTTAGCCTTGGATATTTCTGTAAAGTCAGAGGTCAGGAAATTAACATTAACCACATTTTGAGCAAGACAACATGTTTCAAATACCTACGAGTATGTTGTTTGAATCCCTCTACCTATGAGCAAATTGAAAAACTAAGTTAAGAAAAACTGTTTTCTGGGGGGGGGCTCGTGTTTTAGCGGTTAGAGTGTCCCCATAGAGGCTCAGGCCTTTCTGCATGTCTTCCCCTACCTGCCCCATTTCAACTCTGTCTATCCAAACTGTCTAATAAAGAAGAAATGCCAAAAAAATAATCTTAAAAAAAGAACTGTTGTCTGTACAGAACTACATCCACATTTAATTGTTGAATGTCAAATCATCTCATGACTAAAAAAAGATAAGATATAATACAAACATTATTCATTTTAGCATATTGTATCATCATTGTCACGGAAAATGTAATAACAATTTGTCTAGTGCAGATGAAAGTTGGAAACTAAAAACAAGATAACACAAGATTCAGAAATTTCTCAGTAGATGTTTATTACTTGCAATCAGCATTTACAGATATGACTGAGAAGAATCAATTTATCACCAGCCTCTTATAAAACAAACATTCATTATTGACAACACAGAAGGTGCACATTTTCCCTCATGGCGTAATTTGACCATTATCACAGTCTTTGGCCTTTCTCATCTTAAGATTCAGCATTCTTGTCTCATCCTTTTTACACCTTAACACCTCAAACTTACAAATGTATGATTGTATTAGGAAAACACATGTTTATAATAGGAATATCAGGAACAATATACTGAAAATACGTTTAGTGCTGACAAAAAATTTACTTTGGCAAAAAGCCTGATGTCCAAAACAATTGCTCACATTTCATACACAAGAACTAAAGATACTGAATATAATTTGTTCTCATGTTTTTGAATGTGTTCATGTTAAAAAAATATATACAATTATTAAGTGCTAGATCATTGGTTTTAAACCTGGATTTGGAGTTCCAAGGATTCCTTCATCTCCTTGTCTCAAAAAAGAGAGCATAGACTATTTTCACTTCACTGACTACAGGATTATGATATTTACGCTTGCAGATAAATACAATTGAGACAGTTTGTTGAATCTGCAACAGACAATAACAAAAAAATACAGCTTCTCTGAAAGTTAAAACAAATGCAATAACAATAATAATATTCTTTTAAAAATGAAGTAACAAAAATATTTGAACACACATATTTACAGCTAAAACTACAGGATTGACATTCAACTTTGCAAACTGTCTCACTTATAATAACTTGTGTGTTTTTGCATTTTAAGTACATCAGTTAGTCACTGACGGTCACACACATTTTTCACACGTCTCAATCATGTTCATGTCTCAATATGCTCTATTTGATATTTGCATTTGCAGAAAAATACATCTGAAATTTTTGGTGAATTTACCACGTCTGAAACGGACAACAAAACAAAAACAAAATAACAAAAAATCTGGAATAATAAATGTATATGAGTTGTATTTGAAACTCCAGCACATTGAGTGACTACCCTTAACTTTTACATCATGATTTTAGATTTCACTTGCAGATAACTAGGACACAGTTTTGTCAATGAGCCATATCTGCAACAGACAACAACAAAAAAACAGATTGCATCTTTGTTTCATGAAACACAACATGACACAAAAAGAATATAAACAAATATACACATCAATACAAATATATACACATGTATAACTTAAACCTTCAAAATCTCTCTTACTTACAATTTTCTCATGTATTTTAAGAGGTTTTGTTTTTTAAGTGACTTATTGCCACACCTCATTTTCCCTCTGTACAGTTAATTTCTCCTTTCTAATGTTGAACTTATTTGAACGTATTTGTTACTATGCTTAACAACTGTATTCTGATGTTTGCACTTGCAACAGAAACAAACCAACAAAACCTCAGAAAAGGGTGTTTACAAAAATACAATGACATAAAAAGAATATTCAAACATTGTCCGTGTCTTTCAATGAAGTGTGTTTAAAATTACATCATACTGAGTAACTACGACAATTAGCTACCCATTTTGAATAATATTTGTACTTGCAGGTAAATTAATATGCAACAACAGAATACCTCAAATACACTTTCTTTAAATGAAAGATGAGTTAACATGTAAAGAATATAAAAAACATAAACGTAAATACACAGATGCTGTATAATGTAGCTAAGGGATTGGCATTTATCCCTGCAATCTTTCTTTTGGTCTGCTCACATGCTTTTATAGGGTTTGTGTGAAATTCCATCACAGTGAGTCACAGGGCCGCTCATGTCTGTGTATTGTGTTGCACTTGATGTACCTTTAACTACCCTAGTTTTCGGACTGGATATCGTAAGCAAGCGGTCCATCAATAGCAAAACCAAGGTAAAAGGAAACCTTTTCTGTGCTGAATCCACTTCTGGTACCAGCAATGAGAGCTGGACGCACAGGGATTTTAAGTTTTCCATAATTGGCAAACACCTCTCCTTGCTCAATGATTCCATTGACCCGATGAAGGCGGTTGATGATGGCTTTTTCTTTAAATATTTCTCCATTGCGCCAAAGTTGTGACAAGGTACCACGGGGCATCTCTTTGAAATGGTTATCTAGTTTGGGTTTTGAAACAAGCCTCTTGAGTCCCTCTTGTTTTCCCAAATAGAGATGGGCAATAGTCCTTTTTCGAAACAGTGAATTAAGGCACTTGTGAGATGATTTTCTAATTGCCTTTACATAAGTCACAATTTCTGTATGTTCATCAGTTGGACTTGGCCAGAACAACAGCACGGCCAGGTAGTATGGGTCCGGGAAGGGATATCCGAGTCCTACATCTTGCAGGGTTTTAGAAAGTAGGTCAGAGAGGTGGCTGTGATTCTTCACATTTTTAGATTTCTGTTTCAAAAGGTAAAGGACGATATTTGACAAGATGAAATTGATGGTTTCCTTTGTCTTTTGTCTGTGGTTGATAAACTGCTGTTGTTTTTGCAAGAATGCATAGCTCTCTGTGATCTCCTCAATCTCTTTGGCAGGTTTGTCCAAATGCTGTAGAATTCCTGCAAATGTATCCGCCTGTTTCACTTCGAGGAACAATCTTCGTTCCTCAACATCAATTTTCATATTGAGAGCGGGATTGTTTTGTCTTTCTTTTTTCATTTCCTCTGGTGCAGAGCAAAAAAGAGCAACATACTTTTTAAAAAGACCACTGGTGGTCCAACGATTCTTTGTATCAAATTCTGAATTGTTTGCTTTAATATTTATGAAGTAATTTTCAAGATACTCAAATGTTTCTTTCACTTCAGTTTTCAAACTGAGGAGAAACGGCTCGAGTGCTTTGATGATCTCCTCGTATCTTTGGTTGATCTCATTGTCTTCCTTATGGACACTGGTGATTGGGATTTTTCTTTGCAGAAAACTCTGGAGGTACTTCTTCTTCATTGGATTATGTTCCTCAAAAAACGGCAAACTGCTCAGTATCTCAAAGACAAAGAAAGCAATTTCCAGCACACCAACATAGCCATAAACATTGTATGAATTTCTGGGATAGTCATCTGACTCATCATCAGCAGCTTCCTTCTCAGGTTCATCCTCTGCATCTGCTAGCTCTTGAGCTCTTTTAAATGCTGTGATAGCATTGTGCGCCATTTTAAGGTCAACGTCCAAGTCTTCTGGATTGTGTGATGTCTCCTTCTTTTGTCTGTCGATGTTTGTTTTTAAATTGCTTTTGTGAATCTGTGCAATTGTGTCAAATGTGAATGGGTTTTCCCTAATGTCTTTGGCCTTCTTAGCCCATTTCAGAGCCTCTGGGAAGTCACGCTCTTTGATGTACAAGTATCTTGCCAGTGCTTGAGGAATGGATGCATTTGTGACAAACCTGGATGCTGCTTTCACAAAGATTTCTTGGACAATTTCTTTCCCTTGCTGTTTGTGGATTTTTTCAATGAGAAGAGAAATTTGTTCTCTCGCTCCATCTTGCCTTATAATCAACACATCTTTTAGAAAGATTCTGTGTCTAAGAAGTCCTACACTGAAGAACAGATCACAATGAAGAATTTTCCTAGTGATATCACTTAGTTTTAAATGGAAGCTTCTTTCCAACTCTTCC
The DNA here is from genome assembly GCF_949987685.1 of Ammodytes marinus. Taxonomy (NCBI): domain Eukaryota; kingdom Metazoa; phylum Chordata; class Actinopteri; order Uranoscopiformes; family Ammodytidae; genus Ammodytes; species Ammodytes marinus. The sequence goes on from NC_137212.1 coordinate 1,542,199, forward strand.
AGAGATGCAGATGCTATTTTTTGATGAAGGATTCTGATTCCTTTGTATCCAACCCATTCTTCAACCTTGTCTATGATGAGAAAGTTTGAATATGGCTTCATCTTGTCCATTATACTATCATCTTGGAAGTGAATAATTTTCATCCCCAAGAAATCTTCACAGAGTGAGAGAGAGATTTCAGATCCTGCCGCATAGGTGTTCAGTAATGCTAGGAAGGCAAAAAGTTGGGCCTCCTTTTCTCTGACATCAAAGTCCTCCAGTGTGTTTCGAGCAAGATCGTCTATGTATTTTTGTTCAAAATTGTTCTTCATGATCATGAAGCTGTAAAAGTTTTCAGGTTTTTCATGAGTTTCTTTGAGATCTCTGAGTTTCTTTTCAAACTCCTTCTGTTCTTCTGGTGTCAATTTAGAAGTAATGAATTGACTTTGTGTTGGATTGTGTTGTCTGTATTGCTCCTTTGGGCTATGGGAACGAACACAGTTTAGGATGATGACTTTGCCATTTTGTGCATCCACAGTTGTATCCTCTGCAGCTTTTTGAATGCAGTTCACAAGATCGTATGGATTCTTGGTTTCTTTTAAATCATCGACTAACAGCAGAACCGGAGATGGTTTCCTACTTTCAAGTTTCATGAGTCTACTGACTTGAATGGCAACTTCTTCCTCAGGCAGCGTGTTGTCTTTGAGCACGGCACATCTGAACTCCTGACGGAGATCCCACATCACATGCATTGCTAATGTGGTGCCACCACAGCCCGGATGGTGAAACAGATTGAGTAGGACACACATGTTGTTTGAATCTTTCAGCTGAGACCTAATCATCTTCTTCACATTTTCATACTTGTCTCTTTTGATAAATGGCTTCTCTTTGTCTTTTTCACAGAAGTAGAAGTTCCACCATTTGACTTTTCCTCCTCTGTAGAATTCCTCCTCTACTTTGACTCTGAAGTCATGAAACTCTTGACTTTTTTCATCATGGATGTTTTCACACTGATTCTGACACAAGATGTCTAGAGCCGTCAAAAGGTCTTCATCCTTCTGTTTAAGGACAACAGCGCTGGAACCAGAAGCAGGAAGCAGCCTTCCAGATGGTCCAAGGGCCAATATGGTTCCATTGATCTCACTGAGGGTTAGTTCGTTTATAGAAAGCTGGTCAATGTCAAATTCGAACTTTTCTTGTATCAGCTCCCTCCATTTCTTATACGTGCTCGCACTGTCACAAATAGTGATGATGCTTTCATCTTTAGTGTTTTTTATGAAAGACCTGTACGTGTCAAAGATCGGGTCTTTCTCAGAGTCCACAGATGAAAGTAGGAGGAATATGACGAGAGTTCTTCCATGGAGAAGAACTTGAGGGTTGCAAATAAATGAAATCAACTGCTCTACATCTCTGCATGATTTCCTCAGCCAGTTCTTGTAGTCTAACTCCTTGTATGAGTCGCTTTCAAGGTCATGTCTGCCATTGCAGAAGACCCAGCTGGTCTGTTTGTAGAGATTGAGGTTCTTTATCACTGAATCAGTTTGTCCTTCATATTGTGAGGGTGTATGTAGATTGGCCACCCCTGACTCTCTGTATGAATGACACAGTCCACCTGCAGCAGTAGAGTTTGGGTCAAAGTCTAACACACAGAACAGTTTCAGCTTATTCAAAAACTGGAGATACGGCACCTGTTCTGGACTGCTTTTGTTTACAACAACAACAAATCTTTTATAGCTGTCAAGTGAGTTTCCACCACAAGTTAACAAATCCTTAAGTTTGTCACCCTGGTTGGCTTCTTTCATCTGAACTTCTTTAGTAGGACACTGCTGCTCCAGTTGACCTGTAAACCGTAAACTACATATTTTAATAAGTGAAAATAAAAGAACAAAAAAACAACACATCTTTATTGAACTGTAAGGTTTGAGGCTGTTATTCTACTTTTTTGTCATTGTCAGAAAATCCCATGTATTAACAAATCTAGTAATTTCAGTCCCTCAATATTTCTGGCTTCCTGTCTATGGCTCTCAGCTACAGTCTCCCTGTATATCTTTAAAAACACCACAATTAAATAGTTCCATTTTTTAAAAGGCCGAGTAATTCCTTTCAGCAGCTGCTGACTTTAGTATTAAGGAAATGTCAGAAAAACTACGATCATTAGCAATCTCTTAAAAAAAGAAATTATGTTATGGCCAAGGTAATGAAAAACATAAATCTTTGAATATATTTTACCCGTGTTGTTTTCCAGTTGAAGAGCCAGTTCACGCTGATTGATGTCTCTGAGGATGTCTATTGTGATTCGTAAAGCCTTGTTGCTTCCATAGTGGTCAGTCATTAACTTAGCAGTGTCCATGGTGTCCTTGCCTTGCAGTTTACCTCGAGGAATAGGCTTCTGCTTGGAATATGTGTATTCTTGTAAGCGGAAATTAAATTCTTTAAAGTCTAATTCTAAAAGGTTATCTAGGGTTTCCTTGATGTCCAAAGTGACCTTGGGTTTTTCCCGTGGGATTGTAGTCTGCAAGAATAAATAGAAATAAAGATATAGTATTAAACATTTTGATTAACAGTTTGGTAAAAGAGCATAAAAAAAACTTCTGATCTAAAAATCAATCAGACAGCTTCAGCTAAATCAGAATGCATGCCGCTCGAGTCCTCTAACCTCCTCACCTTGGTTTATTAAAGCCACTACGAGTAACTTTGTCAGTTGGCTTTGGACAAAAGCGGTAGTATTTTTACGACGCCAGCTGTTGTAAAGCTGTTTTCTAGCGCGTGCCGGCCGTGCGAGTGTCAAATGATTAGGACGCAATATAGTGCATGTCCGTGTGTTGAAAGTGTGAGGGCACGGACTCTTTTCGGCTCTGTGAGAGTGGTTAGTGACACTGCATCAACTAATGCCAGTCAGTGCCACACACCTGATTGCAATGAGTTGATGCAGCAGTGTCACCTAACTACTCTCACTCAGCTGAAAGATTCCGTGTCCTCACAGAAAGCGAGAGACGGCAGCCAAGATATCGGAGGAGTGGCCATATTTCAACTCAAGGTGGGACGATTTTGATGAATTTGGAGTCGACTTTCAGGTTATATGTATGCTTATTACATTGGAAATTACAATTAACGTTTTTCTTATGAGATATAGGAAAAATTGCGTTCCTCTCCAGATCCATAGTTAACTAGCTCAGGGCTCAACAATAAGGATTGCCCGACGTCCCGGGGCAAGTAAAATGCCATGTCGGGCCAGTAACTATGACAACTGGCATGCCCGACCGGGCAACCGGGAGGTTCCGCTGAAATTCTTGAATAATAAAAAAAAATCATATTTCTTATTCATTTATTTTTAATCGGCAAATACACGTAATCTAACTATGGTCTATTTTCATGTTTAACTGGTGCTAATTATTACATTAGCGCTAATTTTTGTACGCGTAGCGTCTGCTACGTTGCATCTCTCCTCTCCTCTCCTCTCTGCTCCGTTTTGTGAAGGGGGGGCGGGGCTCCACTGCCGATACATACACACACAGACTCGGCACAACACCGGTGAGCACACACACCCAGAGAGGTAGAGAAGAGAACTACACACAGTAGGTTGATGTGACAGAAAGTCCAAAAGCCAACGAGTACATTATAAATGGAGTGAAGTCGACCCCGACCGTCTGAAAAGCAGCGAAAATATCCGCGTTTTTTAAATGCATTATGCACCCAACGTGAATCTAGTAGTAGCGAGGATGCTAACGTTAGCTCTGCTGCTAGTAGCCTACTACCAGTTAATGTGCAGTTCAACACAAACATCAGCAACAGTTATCAGAGGAACATCTTTACAGCCTGCATAGATCTCAATAAATGGCCCAGAGGTGTCTGACTTCACATACCATGAGGCAGTGGAAGCTTAAAAGTAAGCTACTGGAAAAGTGTTCAAAACAGCCTGGCCTGAGCCAAATTTTGAGATTTTGAATCAAATCACTCATACACACATTAAAATAATAGCCTATAGTGAAAAAACAACAACTTTAAAACAGATTGTTGTAGGCCTAAAAAAATTTTTGCAGAAAGAAGTTTTAAAGAATTGCTGTTGTAAAAGGAATAAGGTAAAACAAATAAAGATAAGTGCTGTTAAAGTTCTTTACATGATTTGTTTGCATAAAACATGTCTCGTTTGCAGTTATTGTAGGTTTAGAGACAAAAAAATTACAAATGTTCCAACTCAAATAATATTTGAATAATAGCCTCCACTTTCAGTATGACCCTTAACTCATCTATAATACTGTCCATGATTTGTTTATACATTGTCAATAAAGAGCAAATATAACAATTATTTGAACACGACTAATAGAAAAAAAAATTCTATAGGGGCCAGTAAAAATTGACTTCGGGCAAGTAGAATTCAGATCCACTTGCCCGACCGGGTAAGTGAAAAAAAACCTTAGCGTTGAGCCCTGTAGCTAGTGAGCTAGTTAGCTCATTAGCTAGCGTGCTAAGTTATTATGTTGTTTTAAGAACTTGTGATCAGGTTACAGCAAAAACTGACATGACAATGGACATTGGCTAACTAGCTTACTAGCAAGCCACTAAAGCAGCATAAGTAGGGTCAATGTTTGCCCTTTCTCCCAGATAGCCCCAGTTTCGTCGGATTCACAAACTTAAATCCACCAGCAACCTGATTTTTCATTACCCTCAACATCACTTGATCATACTTCATCAGTTTTTAGTCTTTTCAGTAAAATAAACTTTAAAACTAAACTCACCTCTGGACTTGGATTTGTGTGGAACCTGCACTGAGCCGACATAAACCTCTTAGTGTCCTTTGTTGGAAGGATGTCGCTACAGGTTTCTTTCCTTTTGACTCCTGTGTTTTCTGGCTTTGGCAGCTGAATTTTGTCCGTTTCGGAAGTAAATAATTTATTTGAATCAGTTTTGATATACAATTCTTGTTTTGCAGTTTTGGCCTGGGCCAGACTTATCTCAGGCGTAATGGGGTTTGTAGCTTCTTTTTGATCTGTGCCGGTGTGAAGGATGGCTTTCAGTGTTGGCTCTGGTTCGTTGTTCAACTTCCGGAGTTCTGCCAAAATCTTAACAGCAGGACCGTTTTTCAGTTCCAGGTCCAGAAAGTCCTGCTTCTCGAAGCATACCAGGCAATCTCCAGACAAGTCTTCTTCTTGGAGACGTTCTGCATATTTGGTATATACATTCACATGCTGCAGTAACCACTGGGAGACTTGTTCCTTTGTCCAGTTTTCCACATATGCTGGTGACTGTGACTTGTGCTGTGCTCCTTTTTTCAGACTCTCTAGATAAGATTTGATTTTGACAGTAGGACCATGTTTAAGTCCCAAGTCTAATATGTCTTTCTTCTCAAAAACTACTAAAACATCTCCTGATACTTCCTCTTCAGAGAATTTGTCTGCACATGTCTCATGAACTTTGACCTCTGTCATTAGCCAATGGTGGACGTCTTCTTTGGTCCATTGTTCAATCGGGGGTGGCGGCGTTGTTGTTGAGCGTCTCATTTTGGATCAGCTAGAAATGAAACAGTGATTTATTAGAAGAATGAAAGAAACAACTTTCTGTATGGAAAAAACATGTCAAAGTTAAAAGAAATGCAAGGAATATCATATCGGAGGCATTCAAGTGGAGCCTGTATATCACTTTTTACACAACATTTGATAGTCAAAGACATCATTTTCCGCATTCTGGTGACATTAAAATAAAATAAAAATAACCCAAAAACAATAGTCTATGTTTTACATGTCATTGTAAACTTTTACTTTTTTAGCTGTTTCAAACAACGAAAGAGCGCTTTGCTCCCTAAGTACAGTCATTGGCTGCTATGTGTGTTCTCTTTCATGTTACATAGTGCATGAGTTGACATGGTGAATCAATCAAGCAACCTTATATGTCAAAATCATATCTGACAGTTGTTTTTCTTTTATTGTCTCTTCCATGAAATACACTTCAGGGGAGGGATGATCAGATTTTGAAATGCTCACAAAATTTAATATGAATTTCAAACGTATTATGCAAACTGAAAACATTATTTATTCCTCACTTGAGAACAAACGTCAGCACCGTGCGAGTCTCGCTGGTAATGATAGACAAGACTTGTGAGCTGAAGTATTGCGTCGCTGCAAGTATTTTCGAGTTGGACATCGCCCTTTCTTTTACCCTAACAGTCCACATTGAAACGGGCCGTGGGGGTTTGCTGGGCCCCACTTATCTGTGTACTATGGACGTATTACTTGCCATTTCACACCCCACCTATACATGGTGTGCACCGCACTTTGCAGTCCGGTCAGATCCGCTATAATAAGTAGCCTCATACCTTGTTGTTATGCTGCACAGAGTGCCCTTATTTTGCACTGAGCACCTGCCCCCCAAAATGTCTGTGCACGCCAGTGTGTATATAAAACTTAAGCCCATCCCTGGTACATTACTTCCAGTGCCTGCAGTTTTAAACCGATACAGTCACACCTACCCACAGACAATTGAGTTCAGAAGGGATGAGTCATTCAGTTATGATTTTGTTTAAGGATCATACCTAATAATAAAACATACTATAAATTCAAAAGTCTATTAGCAATGCCCCCAAAACCACGTTCTGAATCAGCACTTGTTTTAAAGAGTAAAATCTTCAGAGTAAGGAAAAAACAAGGCAGTAGCATAAGGGTAAGATCAATTCTACTGGTATTTATAGTCCTGTGTGGATTATTGCTTAATACTTCATTACCTCTCTTCCACAACCTTACCCTAGCCCAGGGCTATTCAATTAGTTTTGAATGGGGGCCGGTTGGTGGAAATGATCCAAAATGAGGGGCCAGAAAAAAATGCCTAAAATTGATGAGCATCACATCAATAGCGACATATACGGTAAAACACTACAACGACATAGGAGTGAATATATTGTCTTTATTTTATCAAATAGAGTTCACCAGCTTATCAAAAAAAATCCCTATTTGATTAACATAGGCTGCCTGTTGTTTAAGTGTTTAACAATCTTATCAGTTCAGGAAAACACAATAGGTTAACTCTTCAACAGCTTATCAAAATACATAGAAATAAATGTACTCTAAGTGCAACAGCTTATCAAAATACATGTAGGCCTAGGTTTACTAAGAGTGCAACAGCTTATCAAAAAACATAGAAATAAATGTAGGCTACTCTAAGTGCAACACCTTACAGTGTTTCCCCCCAAAAATGTGTTTGTCAAGGGGTCACTGTCCAGGGTCATGGGAGGCGCGGTGCGCCGTGGCGAAAATTTTGGCTGTATTTTGCTCAAAGATGCCAATGCACAGTACAGAAATAAACAACTGCTTATTTGAATACAAAAAAACTACAGACAGGTAGTTCAGGTATGGTAAAAAAAATCATACCTTATAATAAAACATACAATACATTGATATGTCTTTCAGCAATCGCCCAAAACCCTGTTCTGAATATGAACGTGTTTTAAAATCAGGAAAAACGACAGAGTAAGGAGAAAACTAGGCAGTAAGATAAGGGTTTAATCATTCTAATATTATTTATAGTCCTGATTGCATTCTTACTTCATTCTCTCTTACCTCTTTTCCAAAACACTGCCATTGCCCAAGGGCAGAGCCAAGTTCCTCTACCACACACTAATACTTCTGTATGGGAGTGCAGACTTTATGGCTATTCATAGAGACGTGCCTTTATGTGCGATAACTCAGTATATACACATATATATATATACACACACACACATATATACATATATATATATATATATATATATATATATGTGTGTGTGTGTGTGTGTGTGTGTGTGTGTGTGTGTGTATATATATATATATATATATATATATATATATATATATATATATATATATATATATATATATATATATATATATGTTGCTCTACAGTATTTTTCTTTCAGTTTTTTTAGGGCCGGGTACAGGGCTGTACGCTTATTTTTTTAGGTGGTAGCACTGGTGCTAGCAAGCAAAAAAATGCAGTAGCACAAAAATTAATTTGGTAGCACACAAAGTATGATCGAAAACTTGCATAACCTTAACCCTTGCATTTCACTGTAATTACCTTTGAGCCTGTCATCTTGGTCTCATTTGAGATTCTCAATTAATATTATATCCTAGTGTGTGCAGTAATAATTGTAGAAGAATGAATAGGGGTGCACTGATCGTAATTTAGACAAAATAATCTAACCTGCCAATTGCAATTTTTTGCTGATTCAGAATTATTTTTCCCCATAAAAATATAACAATAATATCTATATCTATATATGTTTTGTATATACATATAATTATTATATTAATAATAATAATTTTCTTTTAGAAAATGTCCTTCTGTTAATTAAAACCAAACTTTAAAACATTAAACATAGCCTATTAAATAAATAAGTATACATTGGTACAATTTAGGATAAATTGAATAGGTTGTTGTGAATGTGTTGGAAGTTGTTCTTCAGTGGCTTATTTCAAACTTTGTTTTAGACTACTGTTGACTTTTCTCTGCAGCTGATGAGTTGACTTTTTCTCTGCAGCTGATGAGTTTTTTTTAGGGCCGGGTACTATATTTTGGTAAATATATATAATACTGTAGAGCAGCTTCACCAAGTGCAAACCAACAAGATACCTGATAAAAGGATATTTTGTGCTAAACACTGTTTGAGTGTCAAAACCTTTATACTTCTGTACACAAATCAACTGAGCAACTACTGAGAATGATTAAATCTGTGTGAACCAGTCTAGACACGAAAGGACATGCCCTGGTGGAGCATTGTTCCCAAACAGTTTTAAATCTCAGCCTCTGAATCAGGAAATAAAGATAATACAACTCAGGCAAAGAAACAACATAAGAGCAATCGATGACATTTCCGCCTATTGTAAGAAATCATACATTATTACACTTACCTTTAAATGTATATCAATATAGCTTTAAGAAATATTCATAAGCAGCCAGGGACTTTTTCCACCTACCTCAGACTGGATTTCAACCGCTGACCATCTCCTCTGGAATGTAACTTTAACCTGCAGTTGTAAAGTAATAGTCATGCCCACTCACAGACAATTGAGTTCAGAAGGGATGAGTCATTCAGTTTTGGCGCCAGATTATATCACACTGTTTATTGTATTTCATTAAAAACTTGTTGAACTGTAAAGCTAATGTTGACAGAAAATATCAAAGCAGAGGGTATGAGGGTGAGTTGCTTCAAATGTACAGGTTAGAGGAATAAACATGATCCAGGAAGTCCAGTTTAAGGAATATGTTATAAGTTAAAAATATAATCAAAACACAAAACTCTGCACACTGGTTTATAACACAATGAGACAGAATGTTACAATATGGCAGCAATCATATTTTAGGATGTAATGACTCTGACTCTTCTGTGTCCTCCCCGCTCCTTACTCCCTTGCTCCTGTGTAAACAATAGAGAAGTGAGTTAATAAATAAATCAAAAGTTCCTATACAATTATAACCAAAGGGTTTCTGAAAATAAATAGAAGTCCGTAAGCTTTTGTTCTGCCATTTCAAATAGCTGACAGGAAGACACTGGAAAATAAATTTGTTTAACATTTTAAAATGCGTAGATATTGGGGAGGGTCACATGGAAGAAAAGAAAAATCTAAGGTGAGCAAGTGCACTTTTAAACCCTTTTTTGATTTTCTTTTTTAAAACCCCAAAAACAAAAGACAAAATAAAATAAAAATCCTACATGGCGTACTCTACAGGTTTCTAAGGACTTCCAATTACATTGTATAAACTTTAGACAAATGTTAAGCAGAAAATAAAAAGTCAACGAGGTGTCATGTAGGTCCCTTCAATACTGTTATATAGTCAAGGAAAGGCTGACATGACTGATATGACTTTTTCATTTCATTATGGCCACAGTAGCTGACATAACAAACTCACTTAACAATCATAACACAGGTACAAATTACAAACTACTAATATTAGTTATATATAAAATTCAAAGTCAGCTTTACAGTCAATTTAAAGTATGTGCCAGACATACAGAGGAATCGAAATTTAGTTTGTCTCCGACCCACGGTGTAAGTGTAAGTGTGTGTGTGTGTGTGTGTGTGTGTGTGTGTGTGTGTGTGTGTGTGTTTGTGTGGTGCAATAAGAACAAGAGGACAAAATTAGGTAAAATAAGATAAGTAATATTAATAATTAATAAATTCTTAGTAGTGCCAAAGGTAAGGCAAAACAAATCGGTATATATAAAATTTAATTTAATAATAAATAATAAAAAAAAATGTGCAATATGTGGAACATTAATTGCAATATATGTACATTATGCAGTAGACTGAAGAAATTGAAAATGCACATTATAAGGGCGATAAATAATGAATAAAATAAACAAAAAGTTTTACCACAGCTGTTTCCTTGGTCGTCCCTAGTGGTGCTGTTGCCTGCACCGCTTCAAAAGTTTCCTCGACTTCTGCAGGTTTCTCCAGCGGCAGATTTTCCTTTTGAGATTCTTTCGGTTCTGTGAGATTTGCCGGTGTCTGTGTGACTTGAGGGACTGGACCAGGGTAGCCGCAGATCCCTGAAAAGTCTTAAAAGTCATTACATTTCGGTTCTGATATTCAAGGTCTTAAAATGTCTTAAAAAGTCAGGAATTGTTTGAGTTGAACAGGGCAAAATGAACGAGCCTGTCTTTTTTGTTTTTTGCTTTTTTATATGTTTAATTTTTTAACAGTATTTTATATCCTTCGATGATAATCCGGATAATCGGACACCCAATACATGTTGGTATTCATTTTTCATTTTAGACCAGCCAGCCGCAGGTGCAAGTCGGACAAAAAGTATTTTCTGGCGACGGTCTGTAGTCGGACCGGTGTGTCCTGGCCTTGACCATAATGCTGTGCACTCAGTAAGACGAGCATCATAACTGCGCAGGTCTTAGCAAGACGGCTCCTTCTCAAACGAGGCTACTCTCTTTTCTTCATCGCCCAAAACACAGCCTAACTGAGAACATTTAACTGTCCCGTTCAACTGTTTGGCATTTTTCCATGTATTTATTGCTTTGCTAGGTTTAGTAGCCTACATTTGTTGTGATTTAGAGCAGCTTTGATAAGGAGGATAAACTGCATTGCTTCTGATAAAGGCTCTCTTCAACATTGGTATTGCATTAAATACATTACAATATTCTGCAAAGAAACAAGATGTACAACTGCATACATATAACATTCTTCTGACATTGATTTAATGGCTTCAACATTCAGAGTTACACCGCAAATGATGTGATGAACTGTGGCTGTCTGTTTTTTATAGGACTGTCTGTATTTAATATCATATGGTTTTGAATTAGTCACTGCTAGGCTAGATGGCATTCTGTATTTAACTGCAATATTTTGATCTCCTTCACTCTGCACAATTGTACAACTACAGCTCCTCGTTTTAAAAATAGACAATTGCAAATATCCTCTCTCTTTATTATATTACTCTTAATATTATATTTATGTTTTAAGATTAATTTTGCTAATATTATCTAGGTTCATGTTAATTCTATGTTGTGCAGTCTGACCATAGCAAATTCCTTGTATGCGGGAATGTACTTGGCAATTAAACCGATTATGATTGTAAATGCCACATATTTAATTTGTATGTTGTGTTATCTAAACACTAGGGGGTGCTATAAGCCTACGGATGTAGCTTGCCACGGTTCATTTTAGTTCATGGCAGCAACACACAGTATTTAGGCCTTGGTTTGATCATTCAATTCAAAATGTATACTGTTAAATATAAGTGAAGAAAAACTACAATAAAAATGAAATAAGCAAATAAATTGTAGAACAGTGAAGATAAGAAGGAAACGAAGTTTTTAGTTTTTTTAGTTTTTGTTTTGTCCTTGCCGTACACCATTGTTTGTTTGTAATGATTTAATTTGAATTGTGTGCTCCATGCCATGTGCTTAACCAGGTGCTCAAAGACACTAAACAATAGCAGCTATATCTAACCAAACAAAACATTTTTTTAAAGCAAGAGAGAACATTTGTGTTTTGAAGGTAGCAGTCTTGGAGGATGGAAGAGTGATGCCGTTATGGATGTGGCTGTGGAGGGCATTCCAGAGGGAGTTGGTGGCTGCAGCAAAGGCTCTGTCAGCCCAGGTCTGTAGCTCAGTCCTGATGGTTTGGAGGAGGCCAGAGAGGGTAGGGAAGGACCAGGGTGTTGAGTGCTTGAAGATGATGAGCAGTATTATAAAAAATCTATCTTTTGATTATCTTTTTAACGTCAAATGTAATTTAAAGGTGCTACAAGGAACCTTTTTAATATTTCTGACATTTTTCCTCTGATGATCATAAATAACATGTAACAGTAAACGAGACCATCAGTGCAAAGAATGCTATTTTTATATAGTTTTTCTGAATGCCTTTGTCATCGGTACTCTCAACAGCTCGTTTGGTAAAAACACTACCTCTTTTGTCCACTGCCAAGGTGGTTAACAAATAATACAATGAATAACTGCAACATTTGTACTTTTAAATTTTCAGTTGCCATTGGAGGAAGAACATCATCCAAGCATCAACAGACATTGAGGTATCAAGCCTCCCTCATTGCGCGTGCTGGTGTGCCATCTGTTACCACAATCTTCAAGAAGATCGAGCCTTCCTAAGAAGTGAGTAACTTTTATTTTATAGCACCTTTCAAGAGCACAAAGTCAGACAGTGCTTCACACAGGCAAAAACACAAAATATTATAACTATTATAACCTTTATCTATTCAGGGAGGGACATTCAGAGCAAGCTTTTTCAATGACGCCCTGATTACAACACACAATATGCTGTATATATTTTTTTTTTAATTAAAATATCCAAAATGATAGTGAATGAAATATTATCATGAAACACTACTAACATTAACAGTAGATCAAAACTATAGGCCATAGAATGTTAGAGAAACAAAATGTACAGTACATACAAATTATTGTATTATATAATTATAAAATCAAATAAAAATCACAGAAAATTAAATAACAAAACTTAGATGGAGACATTCAAACGTGGTGTAAAAAGGACAAACTTATGCTATGAGATGAAACACCACAAAAGAGCCTCAAATATACAATGAGAGAAGAATATTGTCTGGCTGTACAGGTAGGTTTCTTTGCATTCCACACTATGGAACACAATCATAATTTCTTTTAAATCATAAACCTTTATTTATACTGTAGAGATCAATTTAGGGGTGTGTTACACTCATTTACAATGATGTTGAGTCAAACAAATGCACAACAAAAACAACAATACATACACAATATAGATATTTTCGGATCAACAACAACAACAAAACGCAAAGATAACCAGAAAAATATAAATGCTTTCAATTTATTTTGATATTTAATTTTAAACATGGACAGTAATTTTTAAAAAGTGGTGATGGTCGCAGGGTACACCGCAGTGGGGTTAAGCGAACAACATTTGGCTTTAATCTATTTTCTCGTTGCTGTCGTAGAAGCATTATTGGTGAGTATTCAATTCATTCAGTTCCGTAAATTCTGTATTCTGTATGTCGAGTGATTTTTATTTAATAACTTCCAACAGATGCTAGCTATTACGAAATAGCAAGAAATAGATGTGTATATGTGTATATATATATATATAGTTTGTTGATAGTAGTTTAGACATTAAAAAAGTTTTCCATCATCAGTAATAATGCATTGCACAGTATATGTTCCTTTTATTTCTAATATATATTGTTTTAAAGCATGACATTTTATCCACCATTTTGATAGAACAGCACTAAGTAAAAAACAATCTTTCCACTTTCTGTACACTTTCATTGAAATATAAATATGTATTGTTTTAGGCTATTGACGGGACAAAAATAATGATATCTATAAGATTTGATATCATTATACTTAACCTTAAATATTTTTCTTCTATTTTTATGTTGTGATTTTCAATGCAGTTTTCTAGTCCTAATTCCGGCATTTCAGGGTTGCTAGTTTAGTCGATAATTTTACAAAATGGAAGTGACTCTGCAAGAAAGAATTCTCCATCCTCTACACACGCTTTCAAAGGCTAATATGTAAGTACTCAATTTATATCTATGTTATCTTTGATAGTGTTGTTTATGTTTGGACCTTTTATGCTAGCTATTTGGAGCTAAATATTTATAAATTGAGTGGTAATTGAGTATAATAGTAGACGGCTAAGGGTTGTTGTTTACAAATATAAAGTCATTGTATTTCATGGATGATTCTTAAATTGCAGCACGTTTGGTCCAAAAACTGTTTAGCAAATGTATCTCTTTGTTTTTACCCAACTGGAGAATTAACTTATCTTTTGTATACAGGTATAATCAACGCTGATGGTCTTCGTTACTCAGTGAGGAAAATGAATGAAGTTGATTCTTGAAGATGAAGGTAAGAAGCTCAACGGTCAGTACTTACCCCAAAACGTAGACGATTCCTGGCCACACTTTGAATTTCAACTTGAAGTGTTCTTTACGTGATGGACACTGGACAGATATATTTTTTTACCATACACAGTCATTGGAAAATAACAATTGTAAAACTAAATACAATTTAAATTCAGAGCATCACCAACCCCCAAGAAGGTGTGTGTTTATTTTCAGATTTTTATCCATTCCATCAAATAACATTTGGAAAGTAATTTAGAAAGTGCGAATACATTTTTAACAGGAATCCTGAAAGCTCACTGGTGATCATAATTAGTAATAATATTGAAAAAGTATGTCTATGAGAATACGAAGGAATATCAAAAAATCAAACTCCACACAAACCCATTGTTTTTAGCAGGAATATATCTCATGTTTGGTTTAGCTGGGCAAGGAATTTAGCCTTGGATATTTCTTTGAACTCAGAGGTCAGGAAATTAACATTAACACATTTTGAGCAAGACAACATGTTTCAAATATTACTTTCTACATATGAGCAAATTGAAAAACTAAAAACTAAGTTAAGAAAAACTGTTTTCTGGAGGGCGCTCGTAGTTTAGCGGTTAGAGTGTCCCCTAGAGGCTCAGGCCTTTCTGCCTGTCTTCCCCTCTCTGCCCCATTTCAACTCTGTCTATCCAAACTGTCTAATAAAGAAGAAATGCCCAAAAAATTATCTTAAAAAAAAGAACTGTTGTCTGTACAGAACTACATCCACATTTAATTGTTGAATGTCAAAATATCTCATGACTAAAAAAAGATAAGATATAATACAAATATTATTCATTTTAGCAAATTGTATCATCATTGTCACAAAAAATGTAATATCAATTTGTCTAGTGCGGATGAAAATTTGTAACTAAAAATGACATAACATAACACAAGATTCAGAAATGTCTCAGTTGATGTTTATTGCTACAATCAGCATTTACAGATATGACTGAGAATAAGCCGTTAATTATCAGCCTCTTGTTATACTTAAAAAAAAAAACATTAACTATTGACAACACAGAAGGTGCACATTTTCACTCTTGGCGTTATTAGACCATCATCAGACAGTCTTTGCCCTTTCTCATCTTAAGATTCAGCATTCTTCTCTCATCCTTTGTACACCTTAACACCTCAAACTTACAAATACATGATCGTATTAGGAAAACACATGTGTATAATAGGAATATCAGGAACAATATACTGTACATACGTTTAGTGCTGACAAAACATTTACTTTGGCAAAAAGCCTGATGTCCAAAACAATCGAACACATTTCATGTTTCAGATGTCATAACAATAATAATATTCTTTTTAAAAATGAAGTAACACAAATGTTTGAACACACATATTTACAGCGAAAATGACAGGATTGACATTCAACTTTGCAACCTGTCTTACTCATAATAACTTGTTTGTTTTTGCATTGCATAAGTACATCAGAGAGTCACTGACGGTCACACACATTTTTCACACTGTACAGTTTACGTCTCAGTATGCTCTATTTGATATTTGCACTTACAGAAAAATACATCTGAACATTTTTGGTGAATCTACCACGTCTGAAACAAAATAACAAAAAATCTGGAATAATAAATGTATTGTATATGAGTTGTATTTGAAACTTCAGCACATTGAGTGACTACCCTCAACTTTACATGTTCTTAGCACTTGCAGATAACTAGGACAACGTTTTGTCAACGTGCCATATCTGCAACAGACAACAACAAAAAAACGGATCACATCTTTGTTTCATGAAACATAACATAAAAATAATATAAAAAATATATACACATATATAACTGCAGCTAGGCATTTACCTTCAAAATCTCTCTTACTTACAATTTTCTCATGTTTTTTAAGTGACTCACTGCAACACCTCATTTCTACTCTGTACAGTTAATTTCTCATTTTTAATGTTGAACTTATTTGTTACTATGCTTAACAACTGTATTTTGAAACTTGCACTTGCAACAAAAGAAAACAACAGAACCCCTAAAAAAGGGTGTTTACAAAAAATCCAACGACATAAAAAGAATATTTAAACATTGTCCGTGTCTGTCAATGAAGTTTGTTTACAATTACATCACAGTGAGTAACTAATACAATAAGCTACTGCATTTTGAATAATATTTGTACTTGCAGGTAAATTTATATGCAACAACAAAATACCGCAAAAACATTTTCTTTAAATGAAAGATGAAATAACATGAAAAGAATATAAAAAACTTTGTAGATATACAGATACTGTATACTGTAGCTAAGGGATCTGCATTTATCCCTGCAATCTTTCTTTTTGTTTGGTCTGTGTGCCATTCTATTACAGTGAGTCACTGGGCCGTTAATGTCTGTGTATGGTTTTGCACTTGGTGTACCTTAAATAACCTAGTTTTCGGACTGGATATCGTAAGCAAGCGGTCCATCAATAGAAAATCCAAGGAAGAAGGAAACCTTTTCTGTGCTGAATCCACTTCGAATACCGGCACTGAAAGCTGGACGCACAGGGATTTTAAGTTTCTCATAATTGGCAAACACTTCTCCTTGCTCAATGGTTCCATTGACTCGATGAAGGCGTTTGCGGATTGCTTTTTCTTTAAATATATCTCCAGTCCGCCAAAGTTGTGTGAGGACATCATGGTGAATCTTTCTGAAACTCTTATCTAGTTGGGGTTTCGAAACAAGCCTCTTGAGTCCCTCATCTTTTCCCAAGTAGAGGTGAGAAACAGCCCTCCTTTTTCGAAACCGTGAAGTCAGGCACTTGTGAGATGACTTTCGAATTGCTCTTACATATGTCAGAATTTGAGGATTTTCTTCAAATGGACTTGGCCAGAAAAGCAGTAAGGCCAGGTAGTATGGGTCGGGGAATGAATACCCTAGTCCGACATCTTGCAGGGTTTTCGAAGTAAGAGCAGAAAGGTCGCTGTACATTTGATCTTGTTTAGATTTTGGTTTCAAAAGATAAAGAACTATGTTTGACAAGATGTAATTGACTGTTTCCTTAGTTTTTTGTTGTTTGTTGATAAATTGTTGCTGTTTTTGTTGTTGCAAGAATTTATAGCACTCTGTGATTTTCTCAATGTCTTCGGCAGGTTTGTCCAAATGCTGTAGAATACCGGCAAATGTATCTGCTTTTTTCTCTTCAAGAAAAGATCTTCGTTCCTCACCATCGATTTTCAAAGCAAGAGTAGGATTGTTTTGTCGTGCTGTTTTAATTTCCTCTGGTGCAGTGCAAAAAAGAGCTACGTACTTTTCAAATAGAACATTGGTGGTCTTACGGTTCTTCTTATCAAATTCTGAATTGTGCACTTTTATATACGTGAAGTAACTGTCTAGAAGTTCAAATGTTTCTTTTACTTCAGTTTTCAAACTGAGGAGAAACGGCTCGTGTTCTTTGATGATCTCCACATATCTGTTGTTGAACTCATTGTCTTCCTTATACACACTGGTGATTGGGATTTTTCTTTGCAGAAAACTCTGAAGGTACTTCTTCTTCATTGGATCACTTTCCTCAAAGAATGGCAAACTGCTCAGTATCTCTAAGACAAAGAAAGCAATTTCCAGCACACCAACATAGCCATAAACAGTGTATGACCTTCTGGGATAGTCAACTGAATCATCATCACAATCTTCCTTCTCAGGTTCATCCTCTTTATTTGCCAGCTCTTGGGCCTTTTTAAACACTGCGATAGCGTTTTTTGCAATTTTAATGTTTGTGTGTAAGTCTTCTGGATTGTGTGATGTCTCTTGCTTTTGTCTGTCAATGTTAGATTTTAAATTGCTTTTTAGAGTCTGTGCAATTGTGTCAAATGTGTGTGGATGTTCCTTGATGTTCTTGGCCTTCTCAGCCCATTTCAGAGCCTCTGGGAAGTCACGCTCTTTGATGTACAAATATCTTGCCAGTGCCTGAGGAATAGATGCACTTCTCACAAACCTCAATGCTGCTGTCTCAAAGATTTCTTGGACAGTAGTTTCTTTCCCTACCTGGCTGTGGATTTTGTCAATGAGAAGAGAAAATAGTTCTCTTTCATCTCCATCTTTCTTGCGCTGCCTTTCAACCAACATCCGTTGAACTGAGAGCATGAACCTTTGTTTGACAACTCCATGACTAAAGAGCAGATCACAGTGAAGAATATCCATAGTGATACTACTTACTTTTAAATAGCAGCTTCTTTCCAACTCTTCCAGACATGCAGATGCTATGGTGTGATGAAGGATTCGGATTCCTTTGTATTCTCCTATTTCTTCAACTCTGTCTATGATGAGAAAGTTTGAATATGGCTTCATCTTGTCCATTATACTATCCTCCTGCCAGCGATGCCGGATCATTTTCATCCCCAGAAAATCTTCACAGAGTGAGAGAGATATTTCAGATTCTGCCACATAGGTGTTCAGTAATGCAAGGAAGGCAAAAAGTCGGGCCTCCTTTTTGCTGAAATCAAAATTCTCCAGTGTGTTTCGAGCAAGATCGTCTATGTATTTTTGGTCAAAATTGCTTTTCATTATCATGAAGCTGTAAAAGTTTTCAGGTTGATCATGAATTTCTTTTAGATCTTTGAGTTTCTTTTCAAACTCATTTTGTTCTTCTGGTGTCAATGAAGAAGTAATGTATTGACTTTGTGTTTGACTGGGTCTCATGTATTGCTCCTTCGGGCTATGGGAACGAACACAGTATAGGATGATGACTTTGCAGTGTTGTGCGTCACCCACAGTTTTGTTTAAGTTATCCTCTGCAGCTTTTTGAATGCAGTTCACAAGATCATAAGGATTCTTGGTTTCTTTTAAATTATCGACTAACAGCAAAACTGGAGATGGTTTCTCACTTTCAAGTTTCATGAGCTTGCTGACTTGAATCGCAACTTCTTCCTCAGGCAGCGTGTTGTCTTTTAGCACGGCACATCTGAACTTCTTACGGAGATCCCACATCACATGCATTGCTAATGTGGTGCCACCACAGCCCGGATGGTGAAATAGATTGAGTTGGACACACATGTCATTTGAGTATTCCAGCTGAGACTTAATCATCTTCTTCACATTTTCATACTTGTCTCTTTTGACAAATGGCTTCTCTTTGTCTTTTTCACAGAAGTAGAAGTTCCACCATTTGACTTTCCCTCCTCTGTAGAATTCCTCCTCTTCTTTGACTCTGAAGTCTTGAAACTCTTGACTTTTTTCATCATGGATGTTTTCACACTGATTCTGACACAAAATGTCTAGAGCTGTCAATAAGTCTTCATCCTTCTGTTTTAGGACAACAGTGCTGTTACCAGAAGGAATCAGCCTCACAGATGTCTTATTGATTGGTGCCAGGGCCAATATGGTTCCATTGATCTCACTGAGGGTTAGTTCATTTATGGATAGATGGTCAATATCAAAGTCACACTTTTCTTGTATCAGCTCCCTCCATTTCTCATACGTGCTCTGGCATTCACAAATAGTGATGATGCTTTCCTCTTTTCTACTATTTTTTATGAAAGACCTGTACGTGTCAAAAATTGGATCTTTCTCAGAGTCCACAGGTGAAAGTAGGAGGAATATGACGAGACTTCTTCGATGGGGAAGAACTTCAGGATTGCAAATAAATGAAATCAACTGGTCTACATCTCTGTATGTTTCCCTGAACCAGTTCTTGTAGTCTAACTCCTTGTATGAGTCACTTTCAAGGTCATGTCTGCCATTGCAGAAAACCCAGCTGGTCTGTTTGTAGAGATTAAGGTTCTTTATCACTGAATCAGTTTGTCCTTCATATTGAGATGGTGTATGCAGATTGGCCACCCGTGACTCTCTGTATGAATGACACAGTCCACCTGTAGCAGTAGAGTTAGGGTCAAAGTCTAACAAACAGAACAGTTTCAGCTTATTCAAAAACTGGAGATGTGGCACCTGTTCTGGACTGCTTTTGTTTACAACAACAACAAATATGTCATAACTGTCAAGTGAGTTTCCACCACAAGTTAACAAATCCTTAAGTTTGTCACCTTGGTTGGCTTCTTTCTTCTGAGTTTCTTTTGAAAGACACTGCTGCTCCAGTTGACCTGTAAACAGTAAACTACATATTTTAATAAGTAAAAAGAAACACACAAAACAACACCTCTGTTGAACTAAATAAATCCCACTTAAAAAAGCAGCATCTGACTGTAGTTTTAACGGTAATCCAACATGAGAGGGTGCATTTGTTTGGGACTATTAGCAGCTGAAAATAGATCTACAGGTGGGGCTGTAGTGAGTATATTGTGCAGCAGGGCGTTGAATATGGGACTGGGTCAGAATAGTGTATGTGTTCATGATGATAAAGGAACAAATTACTCAGTGTTTTTGGGCTCACTGGTGTTCTTTTAACAGTTTTTTGGACAAAAGCACTTAAAGCCCCTGTTAACCCATGTCCCCTAAATCCATCTAACTATGTAATTTGGGGAGTTACTTTGATGATATTAGGCATCTGAATAGAGTCAGGAATATTTATCAATCCAAATGAAAGAAATTGTCATTTGAGTTTGATTATACTGAAATTCAGTTTAGATGAGGCAGATGATGCTCTGGTTCCTATTACACATTAAGTATTTTCAACCATGCACAGCAGTTCTCTGCCCAATGTTACTATAAAAACTATGAAACGGCCGCAGCCACACAGTCCAGTCAAACAATCTTGACAGTGAAAAGCATTTGAAAAGTTTTTTTTAACTTAAAGCTATACTGTACGATCTGAGAGAGCTAGCATGATTTGAAATTAGCTTGTCCTCGGAGTTCCGTTTAACTCCTCCCTCTCCCCTCGGGACTCCCTCCCCCACCCCTCGACACACAGCCGTGCACGAGCGCTGCTGGCTGCACTTCCCAATTGCACTGTTTACCAGTGATTGTTAACATTTAACTCACACACACAAACACTCACACATAGGCTACATGCAGAAAAGGCCCCAAAGTTTATAGGTTACAGTGTTGTTATTTCTTATAGAGTGTTAAGATGTGTTTTGTTCAGTGTGGATGACAGTATAGCTGTCAGTTAGTGGCCGTGACGTCAGTCGGCCGGAGGGTCTGTCTAGTAAGTTCCTTTTCTTCTCTCTCTCGGTCAGGTGTGTGAGCGCGCATGCTGCCGCAGTAGTCGACACAGTTCAGGGCTCCAGAGTGCGCCTAATTTGGGCGCACATGCGCCCAAAAATCTGTGGAGTGCGACCAGATATTTCCACTGGTCGCACCAGTGCACCTGAAATTGATCACGTCATATTAAATGTAATATTGGGTGTTGTGCTGCACGATTCATCTAATTGCGATGTGAGCAGCTAGTGCAATTACATAACCGCAAAATTGGCTGCTGCGATTGCGATTCAATGTAGGATAAATGTGCGCGCGTGTCTATACGTTCCAACTGCTGCTCTCGTCTTTTTGGTAGCGCCCCTCTGACAGTTTGTGTGTGTGTGTGTGTGTGTGTGTGTGTCGGTGTGTGTGTATCTGCGCGCGCACCTACACGGCGTGCAAGACGGTTGCCGAGTCGACAGCAGAGTAAACAAACAAACATGGACGCCGACGCGCAGCAGCATCCACGCTGAACTGTGACGGAAAACAAAGGCATATAAAAGAGTTGCCTACCATGAACTGTCTTTGGGTTGAAAAAAAACTCCTTCAACTCAGTATCCGTCTACCTGTAGTCCAAAAAAATTTAAAAAATGCGCACAGCTGCTGCTGCAGACGGGCTCGGAGAGTCGGCACCGTGCGCATCAACAGTCATTCAAAGCAGCGGTAGTTATCATACAACCGGACGGTGTAGAAAGTCCTGTCAGTTAAAAATAGTTATCCAGTTTTCAAATCCATGTTAAAATCAGCAGGATATAGCATGTGATATAGAGCTAGTTAGCTTAAAAAAAAGTTGCTAACGGTGTCAAATGTGTTGTGTTCAGGTCACCTCGGTAATATAAATTTTAGGCAAAGGTAAATAAAAGGTCATCATGGTGTGTTCAAATGTAACAAAAAAAAAAAAAAATTTGTTTTTTGGAGAGAAATTTTAATAATACAGTTTTGGTGAAAAACTTGTTTTTTCAGCAATATAAAATAGATAGTAGCCTAACTATGGAATTATGACCTGTTTAACATCCTATCTTGAGCTCTGATCATCTTATGGGCAATTAAAGCAATAATACCAGTTATCTTTCAACAAAATAATAGAAAAGTATGGATAGTGGTATCGATAAAGACCCGGATCGATAAGGAGACTCGATAATGCTTATAGAGACTATTGTCTTTGGAGGAATGCATTTATTTTAATGGGGAAGTATTTTTTTTTTATTACATTTTTTAACTATAATTTTTATTATTTTGAAAACAGTATAGGCCTAGTAGAAGCTTTATTTTTTATATTTTCACTGATTCTTAATATGTGCTTGTTTTAAATTGAGATCAGGTATCGAAGCTGTCAATATTCTCAAATCTTCCTTGAAAACCAAGAAAGTAGAATCATAATAGCCTACCATTTATTATATTGCGTCGCAAATCGCAATATTGGCCACTATAATCGCATTTCTCCAATTCATGCAGCACTAATTTGGTGCACCCAAAATATATGCTGGTGCACCTAGATGAAAAAGTTAGGCGCACCGGTGCACCCAATGAAAAAAGTTAGTCTGGAGCCCTGCAGTTGAAACGTGTTTATGTGAATCACCCGTGTGTGAGTAAGTACATGCAGTCCCGATCGCTGTTATAAGTTACAGTTTATGGATGTTATTGACGGCCGCGATTCGCAGGTCGCAACAGCTGTTCTAACGTCTCCTCACGAGCGGAATGTAAGCCTGTGTCTCTTTTCCTGCGATCTATGCTGCTGTGCCTGTGAAAGAAGGAAAATAAAGAGCGGAAAAACCATACTCCTCTTCTCATGCTTATAGTCTGACGTTTTTGGCCTTAAGTGGTGTTCTGGCCGACACCTCTGAAGTGAAACCAGTGAAACCAGTGATAAGCAGATCAGCGCGGTACCGGTAGGCGACATCCACCAGTTTCCTCCGCTACACTAGGCTACATGATGAAAGATACAGAGCAGTAGCCT
This sequence comes from Ammodytes marinus, assembly GCF_949987685.1. Taxonomy (NCBI): domain Eukaryota; kingdom Metazoa; phylum Chordata; class Actinopteri; order Uranoscopiformes; family Ammodytidae; genus Ammodytes; species Ammodytes marinus. The sequence continues at coordinate 1,565,564 of NC_137212.1, forward strand.
ACTTAAAAATATAGCCTACTTTTTAATCTTTGGGTTTTGGGGAAAGTAGCAAGTCTTGTCAAGTCAAAAGGCTCAAGTCACGAGTCATTGATGTTAAAGTCCAAGTCAAGTTGCAAGTCTCTTTACATTTTGTCAAGTCGAGTCTCAAGTCATCAAATTCATGACTCGAGTCTGACTCGAGTCCAAGTCATGTGACTCGAGTCCACACCTCTGGTAACTTCTGTGTAGGTTCCATTGTGTAAGCTTGTTATGCTACTTCCACTAGGTCTAGTCCACTGCCAGGTAGCCTACTACGATATGGCACGAACGCTTTCTCTGCCCTCCGTGAACGCGCTCAGGCTCGCACACAGAGGGGAGAGAACGCGCAGGATTGTGATTGGTTCTTTAGATACGGGTCCATCGTCTCCGATTGGTCAGCATTTTAACAGGTTTATAGAAGGTACAGAATTTGGGGGTTTTTCGTTTCTTTTTCATTGCCCATAAGTCATTTATTGCTGTTGGGGTGTAAAAAGCACTTTTCACAACATATTAAAAAGTGCATATTGCAGATAATCTCCTATGATGCCTTTAAGTGTTATAATATTTACGAACATTTATTTTCAGATTTTTCTAAATGTATTGAGAAACCCAACTTTGTTATCATATATTGATATTAACTCTTTTAGACCAGGTTTCCAAAGGCTTTAACGGCTTGGGCCCCTGAAGTGCTTGTTGAGGGTTAGACACCACTCCACAACTGCTGCCAAAGGTTTAGTCCAGAAGTGTCTTGTTTGTGCAAAAACAAAACAACATAAAGCAAAGCAAACTAAAGCTTGAGGGAGGGGACTCAGATAAACACACACCAACATTCTAGTGGGGCAAAAGTGATCAAAAGTGAGAGGGATTATTTTTGTATGACTATACTTTGTTTATTAGGAAAATCATACTAAGGATGTGTTTAAGGCCAATGTAATGAAACATCACTCTTTGAATATATTGTTACTTTGGTGTCTTACCCGTGTTGTGTTCCAGTTGACGAGCCAGGTCCAACTGAGGGATGATTCTGAGGATGTCTATTGTGATTCGTAAAGCCTCGTTGCTTCCATAGTGGTCAGTCATTAATTTAGTTGTGTCGAGGGTGTCCTTGTCCTCCAGATTACCCCACGGAATAGGCTTCTGCTTGGATTTAGAGTAGTCTTTTAAGTGGAAGTGAAATTTTTTCATATCTGTTTTTGAAAGGTTTTCTAGGGTTCCCTGGATCTCCACAGTGATCTTGGGTATTTCTGGTAGGACTTTGGTCTGCAGGAAGAAACATAAATTAATATTTAGAAGAAACTTTTTTATTTTTTGGCATTTTATCCTTTATTACACAGTTTGGAGTCGACCAAGGGCCATATTTAAACCTGTGGTCATCTGCTTCTGAGGACTGAGCCCCTATTGGGGGAGAGGGGGCGCTCTAACCACTATACCACGAGCGCCCCCCCCCCCCCCCCCCTTTTTTGTCTAATTAGGGACTTTTATGTTATGTGTACTATTTTAAGTCTATTAACAGGATACAATATTTCATATACTGACATTTGAAACAATATAGACATTTACCACAATAGTTTCTTTCCTCTTGACTCCTATGTTTTGTGGCTTTGGAGGCTGAATTCCGTCCTTCTCAAAAGATCTCTTTGATGCCTGCTGAGCTTTTTCAGATTTATATTCCACCGTTTTGTCTGTTTTTGAATCAGTTTTGATACACGATTCTTCTTGTTTTGCGGTCATGGCCTGAGCCAGACTTAAGTCAGGCGTAATGGGGTTTGCAGCTTCTTTTTGATCTGTGCCAGTGTGAAGGATGGGTTTCAGTGTTGGCTCTGATTCGTTGTCCAACTGACGGAGTTCTGCCAGAATCCTAAGAGCCGGACCGCTTTTCACCTCTAGGTCCAGAAAGTCCTGCTTCTCGAAGCAAACCAGGCAATCTCCAGACACGTCTTCTTCTTGGAGACGTTCTGCATTTTTGCTATATAAATTCACATGCTGCAGCAACCACTGGGTCACTTGCTCCTTTGTCCAGTTTTCTACATATGCTGGTGACTGTGAGTCATGCTGTACTCCTTTTTTCAGACTCTCTAGGTAAGATTTGATTTTGACAGCAGGACCATGTTTTACTCCCAAGTCCAATATGTCTGTCTTCTTACAATATAATAAACTGCTTCCTGACCAATCCTCTTCAGAGAATGTGTCTGCACATGTCTCATGAACCTTGACCTCTGTCATTAGCCAATGGTGGACGTCTTCCTTGGTCCATTTTTCAATCGGGGGTGTTGGCTTTGTTGTTGAGCGTCTCATCTCGGATCACCTAAAATGAAACAGTGATTTATTAGAAGAATGAAAGAAACAACTTTCTGTAAGGAAAAAACATTTCAAAGTTAAAATAAATCAAAGGAATATCATATCATTCAAAATAGGCATTCAAGTGGAGCCTGTATATCACTTTTTACACCACATTTGATATTCAAAGACATCATTTTCTGCATTCTGGTGACATTAAAGTAAAATAAAAATAACCCAAAAACAGTAGGCTATGTTTTACATTTCATTGTAAACTTTTACTTTTTTTAGATGTTTCAAACAACGAAAGAGCGCTTTGCTCCCTAAGTACAGCCATTGGCTCCTATGTGTGTTTTCTTTCATGTTACTTAGTGCATGAGTTGACGTGGTGAATCAATCAGGCCACCTTATATCAAAATTATATCTGACCATTGTTTTTCTTGTATCGTCTCTACCATGAAATACACTTCAGGGATGATCAGATTTTGAAATGCTCACAAAAGTGAATATGAATTTCAAACGTATTATGCAAACTGAAAACATTATTTATTCCTCACTTGAGAAAAAAACGGCAGCACCGTGCGAGTCTCGCTGGTAATAATAGACAAGACTTGTGAGCTGAAGTATTGCATCGCTGCAAGTATTTTCGAGTTGGACATCGCCCTTTCTTTTACCCTAACAGTCCACATTGAAACCGGCCGTGGGGGTTTGCTGGGCCGCACTTATCCGTGTACTATGGACGTATTACTTGCCACTTCACACCCCACCTGCACGCTATGTGCATCGCGCTTTGCAGTCCAGTCAGATACGAAACACTAATAAAAAATAATAATACAAAATATGTAAATTACACCTCAACATAATGATAAAAACAATTAAAAATAAAATTTTGATCAATATCATTCTGATGGTACCTGGAGAATGGAGATCATGATTTATAAAATGCACTATTATTATGATAATTGATGTTACAATTAGTTTTAGGAATAATCAAAGCAAATTCTTTAGTTCAGAAGAAGTTGCATCTTTAAAAGTACTTTACAAGTGTGTTTAATGTAAATGTATTGTACAGAATGAGTAATTACTTTTTTCTTCACCTAAACAATCATTAGCTGAACAAATAGTTCAGCAGTCTGGAACTAGAAGGATTTAATATTGCTGTAACAGTTGATACAAGTATAATTAGGTTGTAATTTAAGGAGATAAGGGTCATGGGTTAGAGTACCTTACTTTATGATACATCAAAACTCAATCAGTCCAACACAGTAACACCAAAGTTGATAACAATCACATGTCCACCATATCTATACACGTGTTCAGTATTATGCAAAGCATCTGAAGTTACAGAAAACATAAAAACAAAAACTAATTTCCAGTTTTGTCTAATGAAAGTCCGGGACGGTGTTGTTGTTTCAAGTAGATGCCAACATATGCATTACTTAAATGGAAAAACAATGCCTTGTGTTTTAGATAGCTATAGTAATGGACAAACATTGGCAAAGTCTAAAGGTTACACTCACACCCATAAACTGGATTTTACACCCAGATAAGGTTCCAACAACCAGAAGTGAAAAACACTGCAGAGCAGCTTCACTAAGTTCGAACCAACAAGAAACCAAATAAAAGGTTAGTTTGAGCTGTATCAAAACCTATATACGTAGATACACAAATCAACTTAAAGACCTACTTCACCGGTGGGAATATGAAGGTGTATTGAACTCTGAGATCCTATTTAGTATAAATGTGCAAAAAAAATTGAAATCGTATCATCTTAGCCTGAGAAAAGGCAGTAAGAGTGTTTTATGGTCTCACTGTCTAACCGTACAGTTTCCTTCTTGTGACATCACAGTAAGGGTCAGGATTAACAGGACAGCTGGGCCAAGGGAAGACTATAAGGGAAGACTGAGGGAAGAAAAACCTAATTCATTATATTATAATAGTGATTTTATAATGATAGAACGCCGGTTCTGTATGGGTGAAGTATTCCTTTAACTCCACAAAGTGACATAACAAGCTCTGCATTAAAGTACTGTATATGTGTATCAGTCTGGAAAATAGATAGGGACAAGCTCCAAATTCAACAATTGTTAAATGTTAAATGTGCTCCTACAACAGTGTCAAGCAACGCATTTATCAGCTGCCTTTTTATTTATTTTAATACAATTAATTCAGAAAGAGTTAACAGAGCCAAACCGTTTTAAAACTGAGCCTCTGAACAACGAAATAAAGATGATAAAATGCAGGCAAAAACAATCATAGGAATAACATTTGCAAGATTCCATACATAATTAATACATTTTATATTTTCCTGTTACTTTAAATTTATATCAATACAGGTCCAAAAAATAATTCAAAAATGTAAACAGCCATGAATGGATTGACTTCTCACCTATTACTCGGAATGGATTGAATCCACTGACCATCTCTGTGTGTAAGTGTGTACACTCTTCAATTTACTGTAGATTTTCCCAAGATGAAAACGTTAATACGCATTAAAAATAATGCCTACAATGATGTTGCCGAAACCTGTGTATGAAACCTAAGCCCATCCCAGGTACATTACTTCCAGTGCCTGCAGTTTTTAAAGCGATACAGTCATACAGTCACACCCACTCACAGACAATTGAGTTCAGAAGGGATGAGTCATTCAGTTATGATTTTGTTTAAGGATCATACCTAATAATAAAACATACGATAAATTGAAAAGTCTTTTAGCAATACCCCCAAAACCACGTTCTGAATCAGCACTCGTTTTAAGATGAGTAAAATATTCAGAGTAAGGAAAAAACAAGGCAGTAGCATAAGGGTAAGAATAATAATTCTACTAGTATTTATACTCCTGTGTGGATTATTGCTTAATACTTTATTACCTCTCTTCCACAACCTTACCCTAGCTTAAGGGCAGGACCAAGATCCTCTTCCAGACACTAATATTTCTGTATGGGAGTGCAGGCTTTACAGCTATTTATAGAGACGTTCCTTTATGTGCGATAACCTGTGTATCCAGTTTTATATTGTGACAATTCATTCAGACGGGGAACAGCATTGAGGAAGCACAGTAAAGTACACCATCTACATTTATGCCATTTTAACGCAGTTTAACAGTTGTTGGAATTTTTTTTTATCATGCCTTTTTAGTACGGATAGATTTGTTTTTGTTCCCACCAAACTTTATTTGTGTGTACAAGCAAACTGACCATTATTTGGGTTAACATCACAAATAAAAACATATTTAAACTATCTATCTGAATTACTTGGTCTACTCTTCCATATACTTTCAGCCGTTGCAGACTTCGAATCCAATATATGCCTAGTTTTATTTTATGCGTATGAGCAAAGAATTTCATATCATTAACTAAAGAAAAACAACCAAATGTGGTAATACTGTTGTATGCCAAATTATTCACCAGAATAATGGGGAAAAAAGTTAGCCTTTATTTTTGGCTGCCAGTGGGAGCCAGTAAGCCCTGATCTACTGGCCAAGCGGACAAGTTTGGAAAACGTTTTAAATACATCTATATGCAAATCAACTTAACAGCTCCTCAAAATGACATAACAAGCTCTGCATTTAAATGTGTGTGTACTGGTCTTGGCACGAGTGGGGAAGCCCCAGAGGAGTATTGTTCCCTATTTGTATTTGTTTGATGTAATACAGCCAAACTGTTTTAAATCTCAGCCACTGAACCAACCAGAATAGAAAGATAATACAATTTAGGCAAAAAAACAACATTTGTGCAATTCATGACTTATACAAGCCAATTGTAATAAATCACCAGAACCTTTAAATTTATATCAAGACAGCTCCAAAGAAAAAAAGATTCAATAGCAGACAGTGAACTTTTATTTCCCTCGGACTGGATTTCAGCCACTGACCATCTCTCCATGAAGATAACCATACACTCATCTATTATTGCTGACAAATGTGTGTGAGACATCAGCCCATTCCTGCCACATTACTTTCTGTGCCAGCAGTTTTAAATCAAAGTCACAGCCAGACATACAATTGAGTTCACGAGGTATGATTCATTCAGGTATGATAAAAAATCAAAACTAGTATTAAAACATACAATACATTGATACGTCTTTTAGCAATGGCCTAAAACCTTATTCTGAATAGGAACTTGTTTTCAAATTAGGAAAAACTACAGAGTAAGGAGGAAACAAAGCAGTAGGATAATATAAGGGTAAGATTATGGGCCAGTTTCACAGACATGGATTAAGCATAGTCCAGGACTAAATGGAAATTTGAATGGAGATTGTCCATTGAAAAGTACAATTTAGTCCAGAACTAGGCTTAATCCATGTCTGTGAAACTGGCCCTAAATGTTCTAATATTATTTATAGTCCTGATTGCATTCTTACTTCATTCTTTATTACCTCTCTTACACAATCTCACCCTTGCCTGTGGGCAGAGCCAAGCTCCTCTACCACGCACTTATACTTCTGTATGGGAGTGCAGACTTTACGGCTATTCATAGAGGCGTGCCTTTATTTGCGATAACCTGTGCATCCAGTTTTGTATTGTGACTTCTGAACTGCACCTCTTTGCCTTAGCTCCCGCTATGTATATATATATATATATTTACCAAAATGTAATACCCGGCCCTAAAAAAACTGAAAGAAAAATACTGGAGAGCAGCTTCACCAAGTGCAAACCAACAAGATACCTGATAAAAGCTTAGTTTGTGCTGAACACTGTTTGAGTGTCAAACCCCATATACTTCCATACACAAATCAACTGAGAAACTCCTCAGAATGATAAAATATTTGTGAACCAGTCTAGACACGAAAGGACATGCCCTGGTGGAGCATTGTTCCCAAACTGTTTTAAATCTCAGCCTCTGAATCAGGAAATAAAGATAATACAACTCAGGCAAAGAAACAACATAAGAGAATGAATGACATTTCCGCCTACTGTAAGAAATCATACATTATTAACACCGTTTTGAGGTTCCCTTACCTTTAAATGTATATCAATATAGCTTTAAGAAATATTTATAAGCAGCCAGGGACTTTTTCCACCTACCTCAGACTAGATTTCAACCGCTGACCATCTCCCCTGGAATTTAACTTTACACTCATCTATTGGCTGTAGATTTTGCTGAGATGAAAACGTTGTGTTGCCGAAACCTGTGTATGAAACTTTTAGCCCATCCCTCCTACATTACTCCCTGTGCCTGCAGTTGTAAAGTAATAGTCACACCCACTCACAGACAGTTGAGTTCAGAAGGGATGAGTCCTTCAGTTATGGTGCCAGATTATTGTTTATTGTATTTCAGTAAAAACCTGTTGAACAGTAAAGCTGTGTTTAGACAGAAAATAGCGAAGCAGAGGGTATGAGGGTGAGTTGCTTCCAATGTACAGGTTAGAGGAATACACATGATCCAGGAAGTCCAGTTTAAGGAATATATTATGAGTTTAAAATATAATCAAAACACAAAACTCTGCACAGTGGTTTATAACACAATGAGTCAGCATTTTACAATATGGCAGCAATCATATTTTAGGATGTAATGACAATCACAAGGGGAACAGAATATTTTCCATGTCCATTACGTAAAACGTAGCCATTCGCATGCATTTGATTTTTATAGAACATTTTTATTGGTCATAAACGGTAGCTTGTGGATTTTATCACATATATGTTCATAATTACCCCCTGCATATTTTATTGTCACTTTTGAGTATATGACACGAGTGTTTCCTGTCATTGCTACCAGAGCTGCACATCTTTCTTCTGCAAACACAGCTAAACATCCTGTTCTGAGGAAACTGGCCTCACACACTAACCACATGCTAATCTTGTTTCCTGTGAAGCCTCAACAAGCGCAGACAGCATATATCCCCTGACATAACTCTGAATTCTTTGTCCCTCTGCTCTTAACCCTGTTTGAGCAAGTATATTGGTTTATAATAAAACTCTCAAATACAAGCTTGATTCTTAAGAACTCTTGATTAAAGGTGAAAGAGATGCAGGCCCTGCAGCAGACCCGGGTTCGAATCCCGCCCGGCTCAGTTCTCTGCATGTATTCCCCTCTCTGACTCATTTCACTTCTGTCTCTACAAATCCGTCCAATAAAGCAACAATGCCAAACAATTATCTTTAAAGAACTTTTGATTTAAGATATTTCCCACACAATGGCCCATGAACCAGTTGTCACTGTACTGCTTTGTGGTAGAAGTGGTGCCAGGCTCAACTTTTTTTCATAGACTGCCAGACAGTACAAAGTGAACGTATAAAAAAAAAAAATTAGACTTTATCATATAAGGTGTGGCTGCCACTACAGTGCAAGGATTGGTATTTAAAGCATGATTGTGTATTCTACATTTATAAAACAAATACAAGATTATTTTTTTCTTGGTGACTCTGACTCTTCTGTGTCCTCCCCACTCCCTTGCTCCTGTGTAAACAATAGAGAAGTGAGTGAGTTAACAAATGAACAGCTACTGTGATGACCAAAGAGCAGGAATACTTAAGGCATAATTATAACCAGACAAAATAGGTTTCTAAAAAACAATACAAGTCTGTAGGCTCTAATTCTGTATATAGCTGACAGGTAGACACTGGAAAATACATTAAATAATATTTTAGGAAAATTTGATATTTGGCAATTTAATGTAGGGTTACATGGTATTTAAAAAAAATCTAAGCAAGTGAACATTTAATTTTAATTTTTTTTCTTACCCATGTCCCTCTTGAGCTGAGAGCCAATATCAAGCTGACATATCATGTTGAGAATATCTCTTGTGACCAATAAAGCCTCATCGCAGCCGTGTAGTTTGTCACTAACGTGGCGTAGTCCATGGTGTCCCTGTCTTCCAATTTGCCCTGAGGAACAGCGGTGTAGCCATTGCTGTTGTAATTTTTGAGTTGGAATTTAAAAGATTTTAGGTCATTTCTTTCAAGTTTATCCAGGATGTTTTTAATCACAACAGCTGGGATCTGGAGGTACAGAAGAGCAGACATTTTTTGTTAATTATACACTGATACACCTTTTTCATTTAATTTTTGCCACATAAGCAGACAGTTTCATGTCAAAGTTGCTTTATTATCAATTTAAATTATCTGCCAGACATACAGAGGAATCGAAATTGCGTTTGTCTCCAATCCAGGGTGCAATAAGAACAAGAGGATAACATTTTGTAAAATAAGATAAGTCATTTTTACAATAAATAAATTCTTAATAGTGCAAAAGGTAGGGCAAAACAAAACGGTATAGGGGAGAACGGGGTAATCTGAGCCACTTTTTACATTTGCTCCCCTCTAAGCAAGCTAAAATGATTTATCACTCAAATTTACACATTTCCCATTAATTCAGGATGTTTCCTAGAAATGGGCATTAGAAGAATTTTTTCAAGACAAAGGGCAGTGAAAATATGATTGTTTAAAAAAAAGTTGTCATGTGGCTCACTTTACCCCAGCTGTGGGGTAAACTGATCCACTTACTTTTTCCACTCTGAAACTACCATAACAACACATATTGTAACAGTAAGAATCCTGAAAGCTAGCCACACATTCCAGAACTAATGTCGGACTAGTAAAAGAATGATGGGGTTTGGTCAATTAAGCAAAGCACATTTTCTAAACACTTGAAAGTAACTCTGAACAAAATCAAATACAACACGTTATAATTCAAAAGGTTTTAATAAGATTCAAATGAAATATAGAACCAGTTAGATTAGAACACAGTCTGGGGGTCAGAACACAGGACCCTTAGAGCCAGCTAGTGTCTGGGGGTCAAAGCATAGGAAAATCAGAACCAGCGAGAACAGCCTGGGACTCAGAACACAGGAGAAGACCCAACTGGATTATAACATCAGCCATACTCTACAACTAGGCCTACTCTACATTCCAGCCCTGAAGGTTACAGGGAAAGATGAGAAGGTGCTCTTTCCGTGTGGTTGCCCCAGGTCGTCTTCCTGGTGTATTTCCTTGGCATGATGGCTTTTCTACAATGTGTATGACATTAAAATAAAACATATGTCATGTAATATTACATTAAAATATGTTTAAGACTAAACTTAACTTGTGCCCCATGGTGGGGGAAAGTGAGACAGTGGCTCACTTTCCCCCACCACCACAATTTGAGAAAAAACTACCTCTCTTAGCATTTCAGGCAAATCTTCAGTTATCAGCATCACATGGTTTCATATGTTGGTAGTTCATCAACACGTATGATAGAAGTTTTTCTTGAATACATTTGCTTTGGCACAACAGTTGATTAAGTTGACAGCAAGAAAATTTACTTTTACATGCAAAATACCTATTTTGGTGAAAAAAACATGCTTACCACAGCACCATGAGGTCCTCTCTTTCAGGGCCAAGGGGAAATGAGAGGGGCTTGAAAACATATATCTCACATGACCACAAATGTTTTCCGTTGCCTAGATACAGGGGGTGGCTCACATTACCCGATGCCTCAGATTCCCCCGTTCTCCCCTACATAAAATTAAATATAATAAAAAAGTAAAGAAAATTTAAATGTGCAATATGTGGAATTTTTTCTCTCCAATATGTACAATATGCAGTAGACTGAAGAAATTGAAAGTGTACATTATAAGGGCAATAAATAATGAATAAAATAAAGAAAAAGTTTTACCACAGCTGTTTCTTTGGTCGCCCCTAGTGGTGCTGTTGCCTGCACCGCTTCAAAAGTTTCCTCAACTTCTGCAGGTTTCTGCAGCGGCAGATTTTCCTTTTGGGATTCTTTCGGGTATGTGAGATTTGCCGGTGTCTGTGTGACTTGAGGGACAGGACCAGGGTAGCCGCAGATCCCTGAAAAGTCTTAAAAAGTTATTACATTTTGGTTTTGATATTCAAGGTCTTAAAATTTCTTAAAAAGTCAGTAATTGTTTGATTTGAACAGGGCAAAATGAACGAGCCTGTCTTTTTTGTTTTCGCTTTTTTATATGTTTAATTTTTTAACAGTATTTTTTATCCTTCGATGATAATCCGGATAATCGGACACCCAATACATATTGGTATTAATTTTTCATTTTAGACCTGGTTCAAGTCGGACAAAAAGTAATTTCTGGCGACGGTCTGTAGTTGGACCGGTGTGTCCTGGCCTTAACCATAATGCTGTGCGCTCAGCAAGACGAGCATCATAACTGCGCAGGTCTTAGCAAGACGGCTCCTTCTCAAACGAGGCTACTCTCTTTTCTTGATCGCCCAAAACACATAGCCTAACTGAGAACATTTAACTGTCCCGTTCAACTGTATGCATTTTTCCATGTACGTGACCGTGCTTTGCTAGGTTGAGTAGCCTACATTTGTTGTGTTTTAGAGCAGCTTTGATGAGGAGGATAAACTGCATTGCTTCTGATACAGACTCTCTTCAACATTGGTATTGCATTAAATACATTACAATATTCTGCAAAGAAACAAAATGTACAACTATATACTATTCTTCCACTGCAAATGATGTGACAAACTATGACTGTATGTTTTGTATAGGACTGACTGTATCCAATATTATATGGTTTTAAATTAGTCACTGGTAGGCTAAAGGCTCAAACTGTATTTCACTCGATTTCACTGCAAGCTTTAGATCTCGTGCACAATTGTAGTACTACAGCTCCTCGTTTTAAAAATAGGCAATTGCACATATCCTCTCCCTTTATTATATTATTCTAAATATTCTATTTATATTTTTTAGGTTGCCTTTTACTTATATCCTCAAGGTTCATGTGAATTCTATGTGGTGCACAGTCTGACCACAGCATACAGCACCTTGTATGTGAGTGACATTCTTGGCACTAAAAAAAACATTATGAGTTAGAGCCATATATTTAATGTGTATGTTGTGTACTCATCCAAACACTAGGGGGTGCTGTAAGCCTACGGCTGTGCTTGACAGTTTCAGTTGATGGCAGCAACACACATACAGTGATTCTGATTCTGAAATGCCAGTTGTTAGGCATTGATTTGATCGTTTAATTCAAAACGTATACTGTTAAATATTAGTGAAGAAAAACTGCAATAAAAATGAAATGAACAAAGAAATTGTAGAACAGTGAAAAAAATGGTGCAATGACTTTAACTTCAAATGTCATTTAAAGGTGCTACAAGGAACTTTTTAATATTTCTGAAGTGGAGGAAGACCATCAGTAAAGCATCAACAGACATTGAGGTATCAAGCCTCCCTCATTGCCCGTGATGGTGTGCCCTCTGTTCCCACAATCTTCAAGAAGATGGAGCCTTCCTAAGAAGTGAGTAACTTTTATATTATAGCACCTTTCAAGAGCACAAAGTCAGAAAGTGCTTCACACAGGCAAAAACACAAAATATTATAACTATTATAACCTTTATCTATTCAGGGAGGCCCATTGAGAGCACTCTTTTCAATGCCGCCCTGATTACTACACACAATATGCTGTATATATGTATATATATATTTCTTAATTCAAATATCTAAAATGATAGTGAATAAAATATTATCTTGAAGCAATACTAACATTAACAGTACATAATAAATAAAGGCCATAGAATGGTAAGAAAATGTACAGTACATATAAATAATAAAATCTGATAAAAGCCACAGAAAATCAAATAACAAAACATGGATGGGTCCATGTAAACATAGTGAAAAAGAACAATTTTATGCTAAGACATAAAACACCATAAAAGCCTCAAATATACAATAATGACATTTAAGAGAAGAATATTGTCTGGCTGTGCAGGTAAGTGTCTTTGCATTCCACACTATGGAACACAATCATAGATAAAAAAAAATGTTTAACCTTTATTTATACTCGAGAGATCATTGAGCGATGACCCTCAATTTACAATGATGTTGAGTCAAACAAATGCAAAGCAAAAACAACAATACATACACAACATATATATTATCGGATCAACAACAAACAACAAAAGGCAAAGATAACCAGAAAAATATAAACGCTTTCAATTTATTTTGATATTTTATTTTAATCATGGACAGCCATTTTTAAAACAGTGGTGATGGTCGCAGGGCACCAGCATAGCAGGGTACACCGCAGTAGGGAGGCGAACAACATTTGGCTTTAATCTATTTTCTCGTTGCTGTCGTAGAAGCATTATTGGTGAGTATTCAATTCATTCAGTTCCGTAAATTCTGTATTCTGTATGTCGAGTGATTTTTATTTAATAACTTCCAACAGATGCTAGCTATTACGAAATAGCAAGAAATAGATGTGTATATGTGTATATATATATATATAATTTGTTGATAGTAGTTTAGACATTAAAAAAGTTTTCCATCATCAGTAATAATGCATTGCACAGTATATGTTCCTTTTATTTCTAATATATATTGTTTTAAAGCATGACATTTTATCCACCATTTTGATAGAACAGCACTAAGTAAAAAACAATCTTTCCACTTTCTGTACACTTTCATTGAAATATAAATATGTCTTGTTTTAGTCTATTGACGGGACAAAAATGATGATAACTATAAGATGTTATATCATTATACTTAACCTTAAATATTTTTCTTCTATTTTTATGTCGTGATTTTCAATGCAGTTTTCTAGTCCTAATTCCGGCATTTCAGGGTTGCTAGTTTAGTCGATAATTTTCTATGTTATCTTTGATAGTGTTGTTTATGTTTGGACCTTTTATGCTAGCTATTTGGTGCTAAATATATATAAATTGAGTGGTAATTGAGTATAATGGTAGACGGCTAAGGGTTGTTGTTTAAAAATACAAAGTCATTGTATTTCACAGCAAATTTGGTTTAACTTTGCTTTTTAGCAAATATATCTCTTCGTTTTTACCAAACCGGAGAATTACTCAGTGAGGAAAATAGAATGAAGTCGATTCCAAAAGACAAAGGTAAGAAACTCAAAGATAAGGACTTACCCCAAAACGTAGACGATTCCTGGCCACACTTTGAATTTCAACTTGAAGTGTTCTTTACGTGATTGACACTAGACAGATATTCTTTTTTTTACCATACACAGTCATTGGAAAATAACAATTGTAAAACTAAATACAATTTAAATTCAGAGCATCACCAACCCCCAAGAAGGTGTGTGTTTATTTTCAGATTTTTATCCATTCCATCAAATAATTTAGAAAGTGCGAATACATTTTTAACAGGAATCATGAAAGCTCACTGGTGATCATAATTAGTAATAATATTGAAAAATTATGTCTATGAGAATACGAAGGAATATCAAAAAATCTAACTCCACACAAACCCACTGTTTTTAGCAGGAATATATCTCGTGTTTGGTTTAGCTGGGCAAGGAATTTAGCCTTGGATATTTCTTTGAACTCAGAGGTCAGGAAATTAACATTAACACATTTTGAGCAAGACAACATGTTTCAAATATTACTTTCTACATATGAGCAAATTGAAAAACTAAAAACTAAGTTAAGAAAAACTGTTTTCTGGAGGGCGCTCGTAGTTTAGCGGTTAGAGTGTCCCCTAGAGGCTCAGGCCTTTCTGCCTGTCTTCCCCCCTCTGCCCCATTTCAACTCTGTCTCTCCAAACTGTCTAATAAAGAAGAAATGCCCAAAAAATTATCTTAAAAAAAAAGAACTGTTGTCTGTACAGAACTACATCCACATTTAATTGTTGAATGTCAAATTATCTCATGACTAAAAAAAGATAAGATATAATACAAATATTATTCATTTTAGCAAATTGTATCATCATTGTCACAAAAAATGTAATATCAATTTGTCTAGTACGGATGAAAATTTGTAACTAAAAATGACATAACATAACACAAGATTCAGAAATGTCTCAGTTGATGTTTATTGCTACAATCAGCATTTACAGATATGACTGAGAATAAGCCGTTAATTATCAGCCTCTTGTTATACTTAAAAAAAAAAACATTAACTATTGACAACACAGAAGGTGCACATTTTCACTCTTGGCGTTATTAGACCATTATCACACAGTCTTTGCCCTTTCTCATCTTAAGATTCAGCATTCTTCTCTCATCCTTTGTACACCATAACACCTCAAACTTACAAATACATGATTGTATTAGGAAAACACATGTTTATGAAAGGAATATCAGGAACAATATACTGTACATACGTTTAGTGCTGACAAAACATTTACTTTGGCAAAAAGCCTGATGTCCAAAACAATCGAACACATTTCATGTTTCAAATGTCATAACAATAATAATATTCTTTTTAAAAATGAAGTAACACAAATGTTTGAACACACATATTTACAGCGAAAATGACAGGATTGACATTCAACTTTGCAACCTGTCTTACTCATAATAACTTGTTTGTTTTTGCATTGCATAAGTACATCAGAGAGTCACTGACGGTCACACACATTTTTCACACTGTACAGTTTACGTCTCAGTATGCTCTATTTGATATTTGCACTTACAGAAAAATACATCTGAACATTTTTGGTGAATCTACCGCGTCTGAAACAAAATAACAAAAAATCTGGAATAATAAATGTATTGTATATGAGTTGTATTTGAAACTTCAGCACATTGAGTGACTACCCTTAACTTTTACATCATGATTTTAGCACTTGCAGATAACTAGGACAACGTTTTGTCAACGTGCCATATCTGCAACAGACAACAACAAAAAAACGGATCACATCTTTGTTTCATGAAACATAACATAAAAATAATATAAAAAATATATACACATATATAACTGCAGCTAGGCATTTACCTTCAAAATCTCTCTTACTTACAATTTTCTCATGTTTTTTAAGTGACTCACTGCAACACCTCATTTCTACTCTGTACAGTTAATTTCTCATTTTTAATGTTGAACTTATTTGTTACTATGCTTAACAACTGTATTTTGAAACTTGCACTTGCAACAAAAGAAAACAACAGAACCCCTAAAAAAGGGTGTTTACAAAAAATCCAACGACATAAAAAGAATATTTAAACATTGTCCGTGTCTGTCAATGAAGTTTGTTTACAATTACATCACAGTGAGTAACTAATACAATAAGCTACTGCATTTTGAATAATATTTGTACTTGCAGGTAAATTTATATGCAACAACAAAATACCGCAAAAACATTTTCTTTAAATGAAAGATGAAATAACATGAAAAGAATATAAAAAACTTTGTAGATATACAGATACTGTATACTGTAGCTAAGGGATCTGCATTTATCCCTGCAATCTTTCTTTTTGTTTGGTCTGTGTGCCATTCTATTACAGTGAGTCACTGGGCCGTTAATGTCTGTGTATGGTTTTGCACTTGGTGTACCTTAAATAACCTAGTTTTCGGACTGGATATCGTAAGCAAGCGGTCCATCAATAGAAAATCCAAGGAAGAAGGAAACCTTTTCTGTGCTGAATCCACTTCGAATACCGGCACTGAAAGCTGGACGCACAGGGATTTTAAGTTTCTCATAATTGGCAAACACTTCTCCTTGCTCAATGGTTCCATTGACTCGATGAAGGCGTTTGCGGATTGCTTTTTCTTTAAATATATCTCCAGTCCGCCAAAGTTGTGTGAGGACATCATGGTGAATCTTTCTGAAACTCTTATCTAGTTGGGGTTTCGAAACAAGCCTCTTGAGTCCCTCATCTTTTCCCAAGTAGAGGTGAGAAACAGCCCTCCTTTTTCGAAACCGTGAAGTCAGGCACTTGTGAGATGACTTTCGAATTGCTCTTACATATGTCAGAATTTGAGGATTTTCTTCAAATGGACTTGGCCAGAAAAGCAGTAAGGCCAGGTAGTATGGGTCGGGGAATGAATACCCTAGTCCGACATCTTGCAGGGTTTTCGAAGTAAGAGCAGAAAGGTCGCTGTACATTTGATCTTGTTTAGATTTTGGTTTCAAAAGATAAAGAACTATGTTTGACAAGATGTAATTGACTGTTTCCTTAGTTTTTTGTTGTTTGTTGATAAATTGTTGCTGTTTTTGTTGTTGCAAGAATTTATAGCACTCTGTGATTTTCTCAATGTCTTCGGCAGGTTTGTCCAAATGCTGTAGAATACCGGCAAATGTATCTGCTTTTTTCTCTTCAAGAAAAGATCTTCGTTCCTCACCATCGATTTTCAAAGCAAGAGTAGGATTGTTTTGTCGTGCTGTTTTAATTTCCTCTGGTGCAGAGCAAAAAAGAGCTACGTACTTTTCAAATAGAACATTGGTGGTCTTACGGTTCTTCTTATCAAATTCTGAATTGTGCACTTTTATATACGTGAAGTAACTGTCTAGAAGTTCAAATGTTTCTTTTACTTCAGTTTTCAAACTGAGGAGAAACGGCTCGTGTTCTTTGATGATCTCCACATATCTGTTGTTGAACTCATTGTCTTCCTTATAGACACTGGTGATTGGGATTTTTCTTTGCAGAAAACTCTGAAGGTACTTCTTCTTCATTGGATCACTTTCCTCAAAGAATGGCAAACTGCTCAGTATCTCTAAGACAAAGAAAGCAATTTCCAGCACACCAACATAGCCATAAACAGTGTATGACCTTCTGGGATAGTCAACTGAATCATCATCACAATCTTCCTTCTCAGGTTCATCCTCTTTATTTGCCAGCTCTTGGGCCTTTTTAAACACTGCGATAGCGTTTTTTGCAATTTTAATGTTTGTGTGTAAGTCTTCTGGATTGTGTGATGTCTCTTGCTTTTGTCTGTCAATGTTAGATTTTAAATTGCTTTTTAGAGTCTGTGCAATTGTGTCAAATGTGTGTGGATGTTCCTTGATGTTCTTGGCCTTCTCAGCCCATTTCAGAGCCTCTGGGAAGTCACGCTCTTTGATGTACAAATATCTTGCCAGTGCCTGAGGAATAGATGCACTTCTCACAAACCTCAATGCTGCTGTCTCAAAGATTTCTTGGACAGTAGTTTCTTTCCCTACCTGGCTGTGGATTTTGTCAATGAGAAGAGAAAATAGTTCTCTTTCATCTCCATCTTTCTTGCGCTGCCTTTCAACCAACATCCGTTGAACTGAGAGCATGAACCTTTGTTTGACAACTCCATGACTAAAGAGCAGATCACAGTGAAGAATATCCATAGTGATACTACTTACTTTTAAATAGCAGCTTCTTTCCAACTCTTCCAGACATGCAGATGCTATGGTGTGATGAAGGATTCGGATTCCTTTGTATTCTCCTATTTCTTCAACTCTGTCTATGATGAGAAAGTTTGAATATGGCTTCATCTTGTCCATTATACTATCCTCCTGCCAGCGATGCCGGATCATTTTCATCCCCAGAAAATCTTCACAGAGTGAGAGAGATATTTCAGATTCTGCCACATAGGTGTTCAGTAATGCAAGGAAGGCAAAAAGTCGGGCCTCCTTTTTGCTGAAATCAAAATTCTCCAGTGTGTTTCGAGCAAGATCGTCTATGTATTTTTGGTCAAAATTGCTTTTCATTATCATGAAGCTGTAAAAGTTTTCAGGTTGATCATGAATTTCTTTTAGATCTTTGAGTTTCTTTTCAAACTCATTTTGTTCTTCTGGTGTCAATGAAGAAGTAATGTATTGACTTTGTGTTTGACTGGGTCTCATGTATTGCTCCTTCGGGCTATGGGAACGAACACAGTATAGGATGATGACTTTGCAGTGTTGTGCGTCACCCACAGTTTTGTTTAAGTTATCCTCTGCAGCTTTTTGAATGCAGTTCACAAGATCATAAGGATTCTTGGTTTCTTTTAAATTATCGACTAACAGCAAAACTGGAGATGGTTTCTCACTTTCAAGTTTCATGAGCTTGCTGACTTGAATCGCAACTTCTTCCTCAGGCAGCGTGTTGTCTTTTAGCACGGCACATCTGAACTTCTTACGGAGATCCCACATCACATGCATTGCTAATGTGGTGCCACCACAGCCCGGATGGTGAAATAGATTGAGTTGGACACACATGTCATTTGAGTATTCCAGCTGAGACTTAATCATCTTCTTCACATTTTCATACTTGTCTCTTTTGACAAATGGCTTCTCTTTGTCTTTTTCACAGAAGTAGAAGTTCCACCATTTGACTTTTCCTCCTCGGTAGAATTCCTCCTCTTCTTTGACTCTGAAGTCTTGAAACTCTTGACTTTTTTCATCATGGATGTTTTCACACTGATTCTGACACAAAATGTCTAGAGCTGTCAATAAGTCTTCATCCTTCTGTTTTAGGACAACAGTGCTGTTACCAGAAGGAATCAGCCTCACAGATGTCTTATTGATTGGTGCCAGGGCCAATATGGTTCCATTGATCTCACTGAGGGTTAGTTCATTTATGGATAGATGGTCAATATCAAAGTCACACTTTTCTTGTATCAGCTCCCTCCATTTCTCATACGTGCTCTGGCATTCACAAATAGTGATGATGCTTTCCTCTTTTCTACTATTTTTTATGAAAGACCTGTACGTGTCAAAAATTGGATCTTTCTCAGAGTCCACAGGTGAAAGTAGGAGGAATATGACGAGACTTCTTCGATGGGGAAGAACTTCAGGATTGCAAATAAATGAAATCAACTGGTCTACATCTCTGTATGTTTCCCTGAACCAGTTCTTGTAGTCTAACTCCTTGTATGAGTCACTTTCAAGGTCATGTCTGCCATTGCAGAAAACCCAGCTGGTCTGTTTGTAGAGATTAAGGTTCTTTATCACTGAATCAGTTTGTTCTTCATATTGAGATGGTGTATGCAGATTGGCCACCCGTGACTCTCTGTATGAATGACACAGTCCACCTGTAGCAGTAGAGTTAGGGTCAAAGTCTAACAAACAGAACAGTTTCAGCTTATTCAAAAACTGGAGATGTGGCACCTGTTCTGGACTGCTTTTGTTTACAACAACAACAAATATGTCATAGCTGTCAAGTGAGTTTCCACCACAAGTTAACAAATCCTTAAGTTTGTCACCTTGGTTGGCTTCTTTCTTCTGAGTTTCTTTTGAAAGACACTGCTGCTCCAGTTGACCTGTAAACAGTAAACTACATATTTTAATAAGTAAAAAGAAACACACAAAACAACACCTCTGTTGAACTAAATAAATCCCACTTAAAAAAGCAGCATCTGACTGTAGTTTTAACGGTAATCCAACATGAGAGGGTGCATTTGTTTGGGACTATTAGCAGCTGAAAGTAGATCTACAGGTGGGGCTGTAGTGAGTATATTGTGCAGCAGGGCGTTGAATATGGGACTGGGTCAGAATAGTGTATGTGTTCATGATGATAAAGGAACAAATTACTCAGTGTTTTTGGGCTCACTGGTGTTCTTTTAACAGTTTTTTGGACAAAAGCACTTAAAGCCCCTGTTAACCCATGTCCCCTAAATCCATCTAACTATGTAATTTGGGGAGTTACTTTGATGATATTAGGCATCTGAATAGAGTCAGGAATATTTATCAATCCAAATGAAAGAAATTGTCATTTGAGTTTGATTATACTGAAATTCAGTTTAGATGAGGCAGATGATGCTCTGGTTCCTATTACACATTAAGTATTTTCAACCATGCACAGCAGTTCTCTGCCCAATGTTACTATAAAAACTATGAAACGGCCGCAGCCACACAGTCCAGTCAAACAATCTTGACAGTGAAAAGCATTTGAAAAGTTTTTTTTAACTTAAGTGTTATAATATTTACGAACATTTATTTTCAGATTTTTCTAAATGTATTGAGAAACCCAACTTTGTTATCATATATTGATATTAACTCTTTTAGACCAGGTTTCCAAAGGCTTTAACGGCTTGGGCCCCTGAAGTGCTTGTTGAGGGTTAGACACCACTCCACAACTGCTGCCAAAGGTTTAGTCCAGAAGTGTCTTGTTTGTGCAAAAACAAAACAACATAAAGCAAAGCAAACTAAAGCTTGAGGGAGGGGACTCAGATAAACACACACCAACATTCTAGTGGGGCAAAAGTGATCAAAAGTGAGAGGGATTATTTTTGTATGACTATACTTTGTTTATTAGGAAAATCATACTAAGGATGTGTTTAAGGCCAATGTAATGAAACATCACTCTTTGAATATATTGTTACTTTGGTGTCTTACCCGTGTTGTGTTCCAGTTGACGAGCCAGGTCCAACTGAGGGATGATTCTGAGGATGTCTATTGTGATTCGTAAAGCCTTGTTGCTTCCATAGTGGTCAGTCATTAATTTAGTTGTGTCGAGGGTGTCCTTGTCCTCCAGATTACCCCACGGAATAGGCTTCTGCTTGGATTTAGAGTAGTCTTTTAAGTGGAAGTGAAATTTTTTCATATCTGTTTTTGAAAGGTTTTCTAGGGTTCCCTGGATCTCCACAGTGATCTTGGGTATTTCTGGTAGGACTTTGGTCTGCAGGAAGAAACATAAATTAATATTTAGAAGAAACTTTTTTATTTTTTGGCATTTTATCCTTTATTACACAGTTTGGAGTCGACCAAGGGCCATATTTAAACCTGTGGTCATCTGCTTCTGAGGACTGAGCCCCTATTGGGGGAGAGGGGGCGCTCTAACCACTATACCACGAGCGCCCCCCCCCCCTTTTTTTGTCTAATTAGGGACTTTTATGTTATGTGTACTATTTTAAGTCTATTAACAGGATACAATATTTCATATACTGACATTTGAAACAATATAGACATTTACCACAATAGTTTCTTTCCTCTTGACTCCTATGTTTTGTGGCTTTGGAGGCTGAATTCCGTCCTTCTCAAAAGATCTCTTTGATGCCTGCTGAGCTTTTTCAGATTTATATTCCACCGTTTTGTCTGTTTTTGAATCAGTTTTGATACACGATTCTTCTTGTTTTGCGGTCATGGCCTGAGCCAGACTTAAGTCAGGCGTAATGGGGTTTGCAGCTTCTTTTTGATCTGTGCCAGTGTGAAGGATGGGTTTCAGTGTTGGCTCTGATTCGTTGTCCAACTGACGGAGTTCTGCCAGAATCCTAAGAGCCGGACCGCTTTTCACCTCTAGGTCCAGAAAGTCCTGCTTCTCGAAGCAAACCAGGCAATCTCCAGACACGTCTTCTTCTTGGAGACGTTCTGCATTTTTGCTATATAAATTCACATGCTGCAGCAACCACTGGGTCACTTGCTCCTTTGTCCAGTTTTCTACATATGCTGGTGACTGTGAGTCATGCTGTACTCCTTTTTTCAGACTCTCTAGGTAAGATTTGATTTTGACAGCAGGACCATGTTTTACTCCCAAGTCCAATATGTCTGTCTTCTTACAATATAATAAACTGCTTCCTGACCAATCCTCTTCAGAGAATGTGTCTGCACATGTCTCATGAACCTTGACCTCTGTCATTAGCCAATGGTGGACGTCTTCCTTGGTCCATTTTTCAATCGGGGGTGTTGGCTTTGTTGTTGAGCGTCTCATCTCGGATCACCTAAAATGAAACAGTGATTTATTAGAAGAATGAAAGAAACAACTTTCTGTAAGGAAAAAACATTTCAAAGTTAAAATAAATCAAAGGAATATCATATCATTCAAAATAGGCATTCAAGTGGAGCCTGTATATCACTTTTTACACCACATTTGATATTCAAAGACATCATTTTCTGCATTCTGGTGACATTAAAGTAAAATAAAAATAACCCAAAAACAGTTGGCTATGTTTTACATTTCATTGTAAACTTTTACTTTTTTTAGATGTTTCAAACAACGAAAGAGCGCTTTGCTCCCTAAGTACAGCCATTGGCTGCTATGTGTGTTTTCTTTCATGTTACTTAGTGCATGAGTTGACGTGGTGAATCAATCAGGCCACCTTATATCAAAATTATATCTGACCATTGTTTTTCTTGTATCGTCTCTACCATGAAATACACTTCAGGGATGATCAGATTTTGAAATGCTCACAAAAGTGAATATGAATTTCAAACGTATTATGCAAACTGAAAACATTATTTATTCCTCACTTGAGAAAAAAACGGCAGCACCGTGCGAGTCTCGCTGGTAATAATAGACAAGACTTGTGAGCTGAAGTATTGCATCGCTGCAAGTATTTTCGAGTTGGACATCGCCCTTTCTTTTACCCTAACAGTCCACATTGAAACCGGCCGTGGGGGTTTGCTGGGCCCCACTTATCTGTGTACTATGGACGTATTACTTGCCACTTCACACCCCACCTGCACGCTATGTGCATCGCGCTTTGCAGTCCAGTCAGATACGAAACACTAATAAAAAATAATAATACAAAATATGTAAATTACACCTCAACATAATGATAAAAACAATTAAAAATAAAATTTTGATCAATATCATTCTGATGGTACCTGGAGAATGGAGATCATGATTTATAAAATGCACTATTATTATGATAATTGATGTTACAATTAGTTTTAGGAATAATCAAAGCAAATTCTTTAGTTCAGAAGAAGTTGCATCTTTAAAAGTACTTTACAAGTGTGTTTAATGTAAATGTATTGTACAGAATGAGTAATTAATGTTTTCTTCACCTAAACAATCACTAGCTGAACAAATAGTTCAGCAGTCTGGAACTAGAAGGATTTAATATTGCTGTAACAGTTGATACAAGTATAATTAGGTTGTAATTTAAGGAGGAGATAAGGGTCATGGGTTAGAGTACCTTACTTTATGATACATCAAAACTCAATCAGTCCAACACAGTAACACCAAAGTTGATAACAATCACATGTCCACCATATCTATACACGTGTTCAGTATTATGCAAAGCATCTGAAGTTACAGAAAACATAAAAACAAAAACTAATTTCCAGTTTTGTCTAATGAAAGTCCGGGACGGTGTTGTTGTTTCAAGTAGATGCCAACATATGCATTACTTAAATGGAAAAACAATGCCTTGTGTTTTAGATAGCTATAGTAATGGACAAACATTGGCAAAGTCTAAAGGTTACACTCACACCCATAAACTGGATTTTACACCCAGATAAGGTTCCAACAACCAGAAGTGAAAAACACTGCAGAGCAGCTTCACTAAGTTCGAACCAACAAGAAACCAAATAAAAGGTTAGTTTGAGCTGTATCAAAACCTATATACGTAGATACACAAATCAACTTAAAGACCTACTTCACCGGTGGGAATATGAAGGTGTATTGAACTCTGAGATCCTATTTAGTATAAATGTGCAAAAAAAATTGAAATCGTATCATCTTAGCCTGAGAAAAGGCAGTAAGAGTGTTTTATGGTCTCACTGTCTAACCGTACAGTTTCCTTCTTGTGACATCACAGTAAGGGTCAGGATTAACAGGACAGCTGGGCCAAGGGAAGACTATAAGGGAAGACTGAGGGAAGAAAAACCTAATTCATTATATTATAATAGTGATTTTATAATGATAGAACGCCGGTTCTGTATGGGTGAAGTATTCCTTTAACTCCACAAAGTGACATAACAAGCTCTGCATTAAAGTACTGTATGTGTGTATCAGTCTGGAAAATAGATAGGGACAAGCTCCAAATTCAACAATTGTTAAATGTTAAATGTGCTCCTACAACAGTGTCAAGCAACGCATTTATCAGCTGCCTTTTTATTTATTTTAATACAATTAATTCAGGAAGAGTTAACAGAGCCAAACCGTTTTAAAACTGAGCCTCTGAACAACGAAATAAAGATGATAAAATGCAGGCAAAAACAATCATAGGAATAACATTTGCAAGATTCCATACATAATTAATACATTTTAGATTTTCCTGTTAGTTTAAATTTATATCAATACAGGTCCAAAAAATAATTCAAAAATGTAAACAGCCATGAATGGATTGACTTCTCACCTATTACTCGGAATGGATTGAATCCACTGACCATCTCTGTGTGTAAGTGTACACTCTTCAATTTACTGTAGATTTTCCCGAGAGGAAAACGTTAATACGCTTTAAGAATAATGCCTACAATGATGTTGCCGAAACCTGTGTATGAAACTTAAGCCCATCCCTGGTACATTACTTCCACTGCCTGCAGTTTTAAAGCGATACAGTCACACCCATTCACAGACAATTGAGTTTAGAAGGGATGAGTCATTCAGTTATGATTTTGTTTAAGGATCATACCTAATAATAAAACATACTATAAATTCAAAAGTCTTTTAGCAATACCCCCAAAACCACATTGTGAATCAGCACTCGTTTTAAGATGAGTAAAATCTTCAGATTAAGGAAAAACAAGGCAGTAGCATAAGGGTAAGATTAATAATTCTACTGGTATTTATAGTCCTGTGTGGATTATTGCTTAATACTTTATTACCTCTCTTCAACAACCTTACCCTAGCCTAAGAGCAGGACCAAGATCCTCTTCCACACACTAATATTTCTGTATGGGAGTGCAGACTTTACTGCTATTCATAGAGACGTGCCTTTATGTGCGATAACCTGTGTATCCAGTTTTATATTGTGACTAGTTATAGAGACAGGGAACAACATTGAGGAAGCACAGTAAAGTACAACATCTACATTTATGCCATTTGCAAATCAACTTAACAACTCCTCAAAGTCACATAACAAGCTCTGCATTTAAATGTGTGTGTACTGGTCTAGGCACGAGTGGGGAAGCCCCAGAGGAGTATTGTTTCCTATTTTTATTTGTGTGATGTAATACAGCCAAACTGTTTTAAATCTCAGCCACTGAACCAACCAGAATAGAAAGATAATACAATTTAGGCAAAAAAACAACATTTGTGCAATTCATGACTTATACGAGCCAATTGTAATAATTCACCGGAACCTTTAAATTTATATCAAGACAGCTCCAAAGAAAAAATTATTCAATAGCAGACAGTGAACTTTTATCTCCCCCAGACTGGATTTCAGCCACTGACCATCTCTCCATGAAGATAACCATACACTCATCTAATATTGCTGACAAATGTGTGTGAGACATCAGCCCATTCCTGCCACATTACTTTCTGTGCCAGCAGTTTTAAATCAAAGTCACATCCAGACAGACAATTGAGTTCACAAGGTATGATTCATTAAGGTATGGTTAAGTAAAAATCAAAACTAGTATTAAAACGTACAATACATTGATACATATTTTAGCAATGGCCCAAAACCCTGTTCTGAATAGGAATTGTTTTAAAATTAGGAAAAACTACAGAGTAAGGGGGAAACAAAGCAGTAGGATAATATAAGGGTAAGATTAAATGTTCTAATATTATTTATAGTCCTGATTGCATTCTTACGTCATTCTTTATTACCTCTCTTAAGGCCAGGACACACCAGTCCGACTTGTTTCTACTTGTTCCGACTACGCAAAAAATGGAGTCGGCCGTTTCAGGAAGCTCCAGGCTTCCCGTCGCGGCCAGAGAACACACCAAACTGACTGCTGACTTTCCGTACGCTCTGTTGCTTGCGCGGGACGTAATGTCTCCATAACAGCAGGCGGCGCTAATCTGTATTGTGGCCCGAAAAAATACGAAAGCCGGAAATGATGGGACAGCTCTCTAGAGCATAAACATAGATAGAAATACGTATTTATATTTATGGACCATAAGAGCACAATTTTTAGCAGAGATTGTCGAGCATGGTGTCGAGCAGTCAACAAGGGTTGATGCATGTGAGTACTCTCAAAACGAAACGAACAAACACATTAAAACGATGGCTAGCTGTTGTTAGCTGTTTGTGCTACCCGCCTCACTTCCGGGCTTCACTGATTCGCTAGCCCTCCACCAATCAAATTGCTCCAAATGAAAGACGGTCGGCTGCCGATTGAACATGTTCAATCGGCTCAAAACAAGCCCGACGACCTCTACGTCTGCCGACGTCACGGCACACACCAAACAGATTCGTCTCCCGACCCCCTATCGACTCAACGACGGCGATTTTCGGGCTGGTGTGTCCTGGCCTTTACACAACCTCACCCTTGCCTGTGGGCAGAGCCGAGCTCCTCTACTACATACTTCTGTATGGGAGTGCAGACTGTACGGCTATTCATAGAGGCGTGCCTTTATGTGCGATAACCTGTGCATCCAGTTTAGTGTGTGACTTCTGAACTGCACCTCTTTGCTTTAGCTCCCACTATAGATAGACTACATATGTACAGTATATACACACACACACATATATATATATATATATATATATATATATATAAATATATATCTATAAATATATATATATATATATATATATATATATATATATATATATATATATATATATATATATATATATATATATATATATATATATATATATATATATATATATATACATACATATATAAATATATTTACCAAAATATAGTACCCGGCCCTAAAAAAACTGAAAGAAAAATACTGTAGAGCAGCTTCACCAAGTGCAAACCAACAAGATACCAGATAAAAGCTTAGTTTGTGCTGAACACTGTTTGAGTGTCAAAACCTTTATACTTCTATACACAAATCAACTGAGCAACTACTGAGAATGATAAAAATCTGTGTGAACCAGTCTAGACACGAAAGGACATGCCCTGGTGGAGCATTGTTCCCAAACTGTTTTAAATCTCAGCCTCTGAATCAGGAAATAAAGATAATACAACTCAGGCAAAGAAACAACATAAGAGCAATCGATGACATTTCCGCCTATTGTAAGAAATCGTACATTATTAACACCGTTTTGAGGTTCCCCTACCTTTACATTTATATCAATATAGCTTTAAGAAATATTCATACGCAGCCAGGGACTTTTTACACCTACCTCAGACTGGATTTCAACCACTGACCATCTCTCCTGGAATTTAACTTTACACTCATCTATTTGCTGTAAATTTTGCTGAGATCAAAACGTCGTGTTGCCGAAACCTGTGTATGAAACTTGAGCCCATCCCTCCTATATTACTTCCCGTCCCTGCAGTTGTAAAGTAATAGTCACACCCACTCACAGACAGTTGAGTTCAGAAGGGATGAGTCATTCAGTTTTGGCGGCAGATTATATCAAACTGTTTATTGTATTTCAGTAAAAACTTGTTGAACGGTGAGTTGCTTCCAATGTACAGGTTAGAGGAATAAACATGATCCAGGAAGTCCAGTTAGTAATATGAGTTTGAAATATAATCAAAACGCAAAACTCTGCAAAGTGGTTTATAACACAATGAGACAGAATTTTACAATCTCTCACTTCTGTCTCTACAAATCTGTCCAATAAAGCAACAATGCCAAAACTTATCTTTAAATAACTCTTGATTTAGGATATTTCCCACACAATAGCCTGTGTGCATTATTGCTTCATTCTTTATTACCTCTCTTACACAATCTCACCCTTGCCTGTGGGCAGAGCCAAGCTCCTCTACTACACACTAATAAAGCTGTATGGGAGTGCAGACTTTACGGCTATTCATAGAGGCGTGCCTTTATGTGCGATAACTCGTATATCCAGTTTAGTATGTGACTTCTGACCTGCACCTCTTTGACTAGCTCTTGCTTTGTCTTTGTCAAAGACATAACCACTTTCCCCTTAAATGCTGAACTTTAAAATAATAAATGTTTCATCAACATTGAGGAAGCACAGTGAAGTACAACATCTACATTTATGCCAGATTAACGCAGTTTCACAGTTGTTGGAATTTGTGTTATCTTGACTTTACTATGTGAGCCATTTTAGTACGGATAGTTTTTTTTCTTTTTCCCACCAAACTTTATTTATGTGTACAAGCAAACTGACCATTATTTTGACATCACAAATAAAAACAATATTTAAACTACTTCTATCTGAATAACTTGGCCTATTCTTCCAAATACTTTCAGCCGTTGCAGACTTCGAATCCAATATGTGCCTAGTTTTATTTTAATGCGTATGAGCAAATAATTTCATATGATTAACTAAAGGAAAACAACAGAATGTAAAAGGAACTTCAATATTGTACATACACTGTTGTAGGTCTAATTATTCACCAGAGTGATGGGGGAAAAGTTTGGCTTTATTTTTGGCTGCCAGTGGGGGCCAGTAAACTCTGGTAAAATCTACTGGCCAAGCGGAAATGTTTGGAAAACGTTTTAAATACATCTATATGCAAATCAACTTAACAGCTCCTCAAAATGACATAACAAGCTCTGCATTTAAATGTGTGTGTACTGGTCTTGGCACGAGTGGGGAAGCCCCAGAGGAGTATTGTTCCCTATTTGTATTTGTTTGATGTAATACAGCCAAACTGTTTTAAATCTCAGCCACTGAACCAACCAGAATAGAAAGATAATACAATTTAGGCAAAAAAACAACATTTGTGCAATTCATGACTTATACGAGCCAATTGTAATAAATCACCAGAACCTTTAAATTTATATCAAGACAGCTCCAAAGAAAAAATTATTCAATAGCAGACAGTGAACTTTTATCTCCCCCAGACTGGATTTCAGCCACTGACCATCTCTCCATGAAGTTAACCATACACTCATCTAATATTGCTGACAAATGTGTGTGAGACATCAGCCCATTCCTGCCACATTACTTTCTGTGCCAGCAGTTTTAAATCAAAGTCACATCCAGACAGACAATTGAGTTCACAAGGTATGATTCATTCAGGTATGGTTAAAAAAAAAGCATACCTTATAAAAAAACATACAATACATTGAAACGTCTTTCAGCAATGGCCCAAAACCCTGTTCTGAATAGGAACTTGTTTTCAAATTAGGAAAAACTACAGAGTAAGGAGGAAACAAAGCAGTAGGATAGTATAAGGGTAAGATTAAATGTTCTAATATTATTTATAGTCCTGATTGCATTCTTTCGTCATTCTTTATTACCTCTCTTACACAACCTCACCCTTGCCTGTGGGCAGAGCCAAGCTCCTCTACTACACACTTAAGCCTCGTTCGACTTGGAGCCGTCTTGCTCAGACCTGCGCAACTATGACGCGCGTCTTGCTGAGCGCACAACAAAAATGCTGCAAAAATGCAGTGCGCTCAGCAAGCCGAGCGTCATAATTGCGCAGGTCTTAGCAAGACGGCGACAAGTCGAACGAGGCTATATACTTCTGTATGGGAGTGCAGACTTTACGGCTATTCATAGAGGCATGCCTTTATGTGCGATAACCTGTATATCCAGTTTTGTAGTGTGACTTCTGAACTGCACCTCTTACTACATATGTACAGTATATACACACACATATATATATATATATATATATATATATAGGGGAAGGTGGGGTGATTTGTGCAACTTTTTACTCAAAGGGATTTTAAAGTCAGGCCTTGACAGTTATGTCTCCAACTCAAATATGTACATATATTTCAGGATGTTGTGCATCCCTGGCAATAAAAACTTTGGATCTGGAATAAACTGTTTAAGAAATATAGCTTTCGGAAAAAAAGTTGTCTTGTCGCACAAATCACCCCACGTAGTGGGGTGATTTGTGCGTCATTGTGTCACAATGACAAAGTCACCATCATCATCTTTCTGGCCATCTGAACTCTCA
The DNA here is from genome assembly GCF_949987685.1 of Ammodytes marinus. Lineage (NCBI taxonomy): Eukaryota > Metazoa > Chordata > Actinopteri > Uranoscopiformes > Ammodytidae > Ammodytes > Ammodytes marinus. The sequence goes on from NC_137212.1 coordinate 1,596,094, forward strand.
TCAGTGGTGTCGTTAAGTGGAATTGAGATGTCACCCTCTTCTGAGCTACTGTAGACAATCACTTTCTTTTGGTGACCAGCGTATACAGCCATGCCACTGGCACAACTCTCAGAAATGTACTTTGCACTAGTTGCTCCGTGCTTGTGGAACCAACTGCCACCTGACAAATGTGATTCCCCCTACATTTCTGCCTTTAAATCAAGGCTCAAAACCCATATGTACACCCTGGTGTTTCCTCCCCATTAACCTCTGCACTACTTACTTACCTCTGCACTACTATCTGTGTTTATGTGGATGTATGGGCTTTACGTCTTTTATTTTGGTTATTGTTATTTTACCTTCATTGTTTACCTACTGAATGCACTATGTACAGCACTTTGGACAGTGCAAACTGTCATAAATGTGCTTTTATAAATACATTTTACTTACTTACTTACTTATAACTCACCCAGGCCCTTGCGCACAAATCACCCCATCCCCAGAATTTTGGATAATAGGCATGATGCAGCAATTTAGGGTTGACATTGTGCTAACTATATAGACTCAAAGTATAGCATACCAAAGCACTAAAATATGTGTCAAATGTTTTCAAACGTGTCTATAATTGTTCAGACACAATAATCAAAAAACCTTGATCATGGAAATTTTACTTTGAAAGGCAAAACACAGTTTTTTGAGCTTAAATGTGCTTATATCTTATTCCTTGTGTCTCCCTTCTTTACAGTATGAGTCAAATGGATGGCTCTTCTTAAATATGTGGTCACATTTCCAATTTCTTCCACGGTTTTCTAGAAACAAGGGGTTTTGCAACTTCCAAAATGCACAAATCACCCCACCTTCCCCTATATATACATATATAAATATATTTACCAAAATATAGTACCCGGCCCTAAAAAAACTGAAAGAAAAATACTGTAGAGCAGCTTCACCAAGTGCAAACCAACAAGATACCAGATAAAAGCTTAGTTCATGCTGAACACTGTTTGAGTGTCAAAACCTTTATACTTCTATACACAAATCAACTGAGCAACTCCTCAAAATGATAAAATCTGTGTGAACCAGTCTAGACACGAAAGGACATGCCCTGGTGGAACAGTGTTCCCAAACTGTTTTAAATCTCAGCCTCTGAACTAGGAAATAAATGTAATACAATTCAGTCAAAGAAACAACATAAGAGAATGAATGACATTTCCGCCTATTGTAAGAAATCATACATTATTAACACCGTTTTGAGGTTCCCTTACCTTTAAATGTATATCAATATAGCTTTAAGAAATATTTATAAGCAGCCAGGGACTTTTTCCACCTACCTCAGACTGGATTTCAACCGCTGACCATCTCCCCTGGAATTTAACTTTACACTCATCTATTGGCTGTAGATTTTGCTGAGATGAAAACGTTGTGTTGCCGAAACCTGTGTATGAAACTTTTAGCCCATCCCTCCTACATTACTCCCTGTGCCTGCAGTTGTAAAGTAATAGTCACACCCACTCACAGACAGTTGAGTTCAGAAGGGATGAGTCCTTCAGTTATGGTGCCAGATTATTGTTTATTGTATTTCAGTAAAAACCTGTTGAACAGTAAAGCTGTGTTTAGACAGAAAATAGCGAAGCAGAGGGTATGAGGGTGAGTTGCTTCCAATGTACAGGTTAGAGGAATACACATGATCCAGGAAGTCCAGTTTAAGGAATATATTATGAGTTTAAAATATAATCAAAACACAAAACTCTGCACAGTGGTTTATAACACAATGAGTCAGCATTTTACAATATGGCAGCAATCATATTTTAGGATGTAATGACAATCACAAGGGGAACAGAATCTTTTCCATGTCCATTACGTACAACGTAGCCATTCGCATGCATTTGATTTTTATAGAACATTTTTATTGGTCATAAACGGTAGCTTGTGGATTTTATCACATATATGTTCATAATTTTCAGGCCTTGCTCGAAAAAGAGGTCATTTGACCTCAAGCAATTTGCCTGGTTAAATAAAGGTTAAATGAAATTACCCCCTGCATATTTTATTGTCACTTTTGAGTATATGACACGAGTGTTTCCTGTCATTGCTACCAGAGCTGCACATCTTCCTTCTGCGAACACAGCTCAACATCCTGTTCTGAGGAAACTGGCCTCACACACTAACCACATGCTAACCTTGTTTACTGTGAAGCCTCGACAAACGCAGCTGAGTCTAGTCAGCAACCCATTTCCTTAGTTTCTACCCCATATATCCCATAACTCTGAATTCTTTGTCACTCTGCTGCTCCCTTAACCCTGTTTGAGCAAGTATATTGGCTTATAATAAAACTCTCAAAGACAAATTTGATTTTTAACACCTTGATTAAAGGTGAAAGAGATGCAGGCCCTGCAGCAGACCCGGGTTCGAATCCCGCCCGGCTCAGTTCTCTGCATGTCTTCCCCTCCTCTACAAATCCGTCCAATAAAGCAACAATGCCAAGCAATTATCTTTAAAGAACTTTTGATTTAAGATATTTCCCACACAATGGCCCATAACCAGTTGGCACTGTACTGCTTTGTGGTAGAAGTGGTGCCAGGCTCAACTTTTTTTCATAAACTGCCAGACTGTACAAAGTGATCATATAAAAAAAAATTATGATACATTATTATATCAGATGGAGCTGCCACTGCAGCGCAATGATGACCATAAAAAGCATTATTGTAAATGTATTTCACATTTATGAAACAAATGCAAGATTCTTTTTTTCTTGTTGACTCTGACTCTTCTGTGTCCTCCCCATTCCTCACTCTCTTGCTCCTGTGTAAACAACAGAGAAGTGAGTCAATAAAAAAATTAAAAGTTAGTGTGATGATCAAACAACAAACATAGAATTATAACCAGTCAAAAATGGGTTCCTGAAAATCAATAGAAGTCAGTTGTCTTTCATTCTGCCATTGCAAATAGCTGACAGGTAGACACTGCAAAATACATTGTATAACCTTTTAAGAAGCGTAGATATTGGGCAGCTAAATGTAGGGTTTCATGGAATTTCAAAATAATCTAAGGTAAGCAAGTGAACTTTTTATTTTATATTTTTTTCTTACCCATTTCCCTCTCGAGCTGAGAGCCAAGATCAAGCTGACATATCATGTGTAGAATATCTCTTGTCACCGATAAAGCCTCATCACAGCCGTAGTAGTTTGTCACTAACGTGGCGATGTCCATGGTGTCCCTGTCCTCCAATTTGCCCTAAGGAACAGCGGTGTAGCCATTCCTGTTGTAATTTTTGAGTTGTAATTTTTTTCAAGTTTATCCAGGATGTTTTTAATCACAACAGCTGGGATCTGGAGGGACAGAAGAGCAGACATTTGTTTGTTAATAATACACTGATACACCTTTTTCATTTCATTTTGGCCACAGTAGCAGACATAACAAACTCACAGTTAACCATCATAACACAGGTACAAACTACATACTACTAATATTAGTTATATATACAATTCAAAGTCACCTTTACAGTCAATTTAAAGTATGTGCCAGACATACAAAGGAATCGAAATTGCGTTTGTCACCGACCCAAGGTGTAAGTGTGTGTGTGTGTGTGTGTGTGTGTGTGTGTGTGTGTGTGTGTGTGTGTGTGTGTGTGTGTGTGTGTGTTTGTGTGGTGCAATAAGAACGAGAGGACAAAATTAGGTAAAATAAGATAAGTAATATTAATAATTAATAAATTCTTAATAGTGCCAAAGGTAAGGCAAAACAAATCGGTATATATAAAATTAAATATAATAAAAAAGTAAAAAAATTAAATGTGCAATATGTGGAACATTAATTGCAATATATGTACAATATGCAGTAGACTGAAGAAATTGAAAGTGTACATTATAAGGGCAATAAATAATGAATAAAATAAATAAAAAGTTTTACCACAGCTGTTTCTTTGGTCGCCCCTAGTGCTGCTGTTGCCTGCACCGCTTCAAAAGTTTCCTCGACTTCTGTAGGTTTCTCCAGCGGCAGATTTTCCTTTTGAGATCCTTTCGGTTCTGTGAGATTTGCCGGTGTCTGTGTGATTTGAGGGACAGGACCAGGGCAGCCGCGGATCCCTGAAAAGTCTTAAAAAGTCATTAAATTTCGGTTCTGATATTCAAGGTCTTAAAATGTCTTAAAAAGTCAGGAATTGTTTGAGTTGAACAGGGCAAAATGAGCCTGTCTTTTTTGTTTTCGCTTTTTTATATGTTTAATTTTTTAACAGTATTTTTTTATCCTTCGATGATAATCCGGATAATCGGACACCCAATACATATTGGTATTCATTTTTCATTTTAGACCAGCCAGCCGCAGGTTCAAGTTGGAAAAAAAGTATTTTCTGGCGACGGTCTGTAGTCGGACCGGTGTGTCCTGGCCTTAACCATAATGCTGTGCGCTCAGCAAGACCAGCATCATAACTGCGCAGGTCTTAGCAAGACGGCTCCTTCTCAAACGAGGCTACTCTCTTTCCTTGATCGCCCAACGCACATTCTAACTGAGAACATTTAACTGTCCCGTTCAACTGTAGGCATTTTTCCATGTTTTTATTGCTTTGCTAGGTTTAGTAGCCTACATTTGTTGTGATTTAGAGCAGCTTTGATGAGGAGGATAAACTGCATTGCTTTTGATAAAGACTCTCTTCAACATTGGTATTGCATTAAATACATTACAATATTCTGCAAAGAAACAAGATGTACAACTGCATACATATACAATTCTTCTGACATTGATTTAATGGCTTCAACATTCAGAGTTACACCGCAAATGATGTGATGAACTGTGACTGACTGTATCCAATATTATATGGATTTGAATTAGTCACTGCTAGGCTAAAGTGTCATTCTGTATTTCACTGCAAGCTTTAGATCTCGTTCAATCTGCAAAAGTGTACAACTACAGTTCCTCGTTTTAAAAATAGACAATTGCACATATCCTCTCTCTTTATTATATTACTCTATTAATATTATATTTATGTTTTAAGATTAATTTTGCTAATATTATCTAGGTTCATGTTAATTCTATGTTGTGCAGTCTGACCATAGCAAATTCCTTGTATGCGGGAATATACATGGCAATTAAACCGATTATGATTGTAAATGCCACATATTTCATTTGTATGTTATGTTCTTATCTAAACACTAGGGGGTGCTATAAGCCTACGGATGTAGCTTGCCACGGTTCATTTTAGTTCATGGCAGCAACACACAGTTTTTAGGCCTTGGTTTGATCATTCAATTCAAAATGTATACTGTTAAATATAAGTGAAGAAAAACAGCAATAAAAATGAAATACCAATAAATAAATTGTAGAACAGTGAAGATGAGAAGGAAAGGAAGAAAGAGTGATACAAAGATAATAATTATTATAATAGTTGATCAGGTTAATATAGAACTTAACCAGGTGCTCAAAGACACTAAACAATAGCAGCTATATCTAACCAAACAAAACAATTTGTTTTAAAGCAAGAGTGAAAAGTTGTGTATTGAAGGTAGCAGTCTTGGAGGATGGAAGAGTGATGCCGTTATGGATGTGGCTGTGAAGGGCATTCCAGAGGGAGTTGGTGGCTGCAGCAAAGGCTCTGTTAGCCCAGGTCTGTAGCTCAGTCCTGATGGTTTGGAGCAGGCCAGAGAGGAAGGGAAGGACCAGGTTGTTGAGTGCTTGAAGATGATAATCTATCTTTTGATTATCTTTTTAACGTCAAATGTAATTTAAAGGTGCTACAAGGAACCTTTTTAATATTTCTGACATTTTTCCTCTGATGATCATAAATAACATGTAACAGTAAACGAGACCATCAGTGCAAAGAATGCTATTTTTATATAGTTTTTCTGAATGCCTTTGTCATCGGTACTCTCAACAGCTCGTTTGGTAAAAACACTACCTCTTTTGTCCACTGCCAAGGTGGTTAACAAATAATACAATGAATAACTGCAACATTTGTACTTTTTTAATTTTCAGTTGCCAGTGGAGGAAGAATATCAGTCAAGCATCAACAAACATTGTGGTATCAAGCCTCCCTCATTGCGCGTGCTGGTGTGCCCTCTGTTACCACAATCTTCAAGAAGATGGAGCCTTCCTAAGAAGTGAGTAACTTTTATATTATAGCACCTTTCAAGAGCATAAAGTCAGAAAGTGCTTCACACAGGCAAAAACACAAAACATTATAACTATTATAACCTTTATCTATTCAGGGAGGCCCATTGAGAGCACTCTTTTTCAATGACGCCCTGATTACAACACACAATATGCTGTATATATGTATATATATATTTCTTAATTCAAATATCTAAAATGATAGTGAATAAAATATTATCTTGAAGCAATACTAACATTAACAGTACATAATAAATAAAGGCCATAGAATGGTAAGAAAATGTACAGTAGATGTAAATAATTAAATCTAATAAAAGCCACAGAAAATCAAATAACAAAACATGAATGGGTCCATGAAAACATAGTGAAAAAGAACAATTTTATGCTAAAACATAAAACACCATAAAAGCCTAAAATATACAATAATGACATTTAAGAGAAGAATATTGTCTGGCTGTGCAGGTAAGTGTCTTTGCATTCCACACTGCATGTAACACAATCATAGATAAAAAAAATATAATTGAACCTTTATTTATACTCGAGAGATCATTGAGGGGTGACCCTCAATTACAATGATGTTGAGTCAAACAAATGCAAAGCAAATACACAATATATATATTATCGGATCAACAACAATAACAAAAGGCAAAGATAACCAGAAAAATATAAATGCTTTCAATTTATTTTGATATTTTATTTTATTTTAATCATGGACAGTCATTTAAAAAAAGTGGTGATGGTTGCAGGGTACACCGCAGTGGGGTTAAGCGAACAACATTTGGCGTTAATCCATTTTCTCGTTGCTGTCGAAGAAGCATTATTGGTGAGTATTCAATTCATTCAGTTCCGTAAATTCTGTATTCTGTATGTCGAGTGATATTTATTTAATAATTTAAACAGATGAATTATTATGAAATAGCAAGAAATAGATGTGTACATATATAAAAAAATAGTAATTCTAGTTTGTTTAACATTAGAAAAGTTTTTGATAATTATTACCATCATCAGTAATCAAATTTGATAAGTAATAATGCATTGTACTGTATATTTTTATTATATTTTTAATGTAATTTTTTTTAAAGCATGACATTTTATCCACCATTTTGATAGAACAGCACTAAGTAAAAAACAATCTTTCCGCTTTCTGTACACTTTCATTGAAATATAAATATGTATTGTTTTAGGCTATTGACGGGACTAAAATAATGATAAATATAAGATTTCATATCATTATGCTTATCATTAAATATTTTTCTTCTATTTTTATGTCGTGATTTTCAATGCAGTTTTCTAGTCCTAATTCCGGCATTTCAGGGTTGCTAGTTTAGTCGATAATTTTACAAAATGGAACTGACTCTACAAGAAAGAATTCTCCATCCTCTACACACGCTTTCTAGGCTAATATGTAAGTACTCAATTTATATCTATGAATTCTCCATCCTCTACACACGCTGTTGAAGGCTAATGTGTAAGTACTCAATTAATGTCTGTTATCTTTGATAGTGTTGTTTTTGTTTTGACCTTTTATGCTAGCTATTTGGTGCTAAATAAATATAAATTGAGTGGTAATTGAGTATAATAGTAGACGGCTAAGGGTTGTTGTTCAAAAATATTAAGTCATTGTATTTCATGGATGATTCTTAAATTGCAGCACGTTTGGTCCAAAAACTGTTTAGCAAATGTATCTCTTTGTTTTACCCAACTGGAGAATTAACGTATCTTTTATATACAGGTATAATCAACGCTGATGGTCTTCGTTACTCAGTGAGGAAAATAGAATGAAGTCGATTCCTGAAGATGAAGGTAAGAAGCTCAAAGGTCAGTACTTACCCCAAAACGTAGACGATTCCTGGCCACACTTTGAATTTCAACTTGAAGTGTTCTTTACGTGATTGACACTGGACAGATATTCTTTTTTTTACCATACACAGTCATTGAAAAAGAACAATTGTAAAACTATATACAATGTAAATTCAGAGCATCACCAACCCCCCCTAGATGATGTGTGTTTATTTTCAAATTTGTATCCATTCCATCAAATAACATTTAAAAGGTAATTTAGAGTGTGAAATGTAAATAATGTTGATCAGGTCTTAAAATGGGAATTGTATCTATGAGAATACATAGGAATTTCAAAAAATGAAACTCCACACAAACCCATTGCTTTTAGCAGGAATATCTCTCATGTTTGGTTTAGCTGAGCATGAAATTTAGCCTTGGATATTTCTGTAAGCTCAAAGGTCAGGAAATTAACATTAACCACATTTTGAGCAAGACAACATGTTTCAAATACCTATGAGTATGTTGTTTGAATCCCTCTACCTATGAGCAAATTGAAAAACTAAGTTAAGAAAAACTGTTTTCTGGGGGGCGCTCGTGTTTTAGCGGTTAGAGTGTCCCCATAGAGGCTCAGGCCTTTCTGCATGTCTTCCCCTACCTGCCCCATTTCAACTCTGTCTATCCAAACTGTCTAATAAAGAAGAAATGCCAAAAAAATAATCTTAAAAAAAGAACTGTTGTCTGTACAGAACTACATCCACATTTAATTGTTGAATGTCAAATCATCTCATGACTAAAAAAAGATAAGATATAATACAAATATTATTAATTTGGGCATATTTTATCATTATTGTCACGGAAATGTAATAGCAATTTGTCTAGTGCAGATGAAAGTTTGTAACTAAAAATTAGATAACACAAGATTCAGAAATGTCTCAGTAGATGTTTATTTCTATCAGCATTTACAGATATGACTGAGAGTAAGCCGTTAATCATCAGGCTCTTATCAAACTTTCAAAAAACAAACATCAACTATTAACAACACAGAAGGTGCACATTTTCACTCATGGCGTTATTAGACCATCATCAGACAGTCTTTGCCCTTTCTCATCTTAAGATTCAGCATTCTTCTTTCATCCTTTGTACACCTTAACACCTCAAACTTACAAATGTATGATTGTATTAGGAAAACACATGTTTATAATAGGAATGTCAGGAACATACATTTAGTGCTGACAAAACATTTACTATGACAAAAAGGCTGATGTCCAAAACAATTGCTCACATTTCATACACAAGAACTAAAGATACTGAATATAATCTGTTCTCATGTTTTTGAATCTGTTTATGTTAAAAAAAAATACATACAATTATTAAGTGCTAGATCATTGGTTTTAAACTTGGATTTGGAGTTCCAAGGCTCCCTTCATCTCTTTGTCTCAAAAATGAGAGCATAGACTATTTTCACTTCACTGACTACAGGATTATAATATTTGCGCTTGCAGATAAATACAATTGAGACAGTTTGTTGAATCTGCAACAGACAATAACAAAAAAATACAGCTTCACTGAAAGCTAAAAGAAATGCAATAACAATAATAATATTCTTTTAAAAATGAAGTAACAAAAATATTTGAACACACATATTTACAGTTAAAACTACAGGATTGACATTCAACTTTGCAAACGGTCTCACTTATACTAACTTGTGTGTTTTTGCATTGCATAAGTACATCAGAGAGTCACTGACGGTCACACACATTTTTCACACTGAACAGATTATGTCTCAATATCAATATTTGATATTTGCACTTGCAGAAAAATACATCTGAACATTTTTGGTGAATCTACCACATCTGAAACAAAATAACAAAAAATCTGGAATAATAAATGTATTGTATATGAGTTGTATTTGAAACTCCAGCACATTGAGTGACTACCCTTAACTTTACATGTTCTTAGCACTCGCAGATAACTAGGACACAGTTTTGTCAATGTGCCATATCTGCAACAGACAACAACAACAACAAAAAACAGATGGCATCTTTTTTTTTCATGAAACATAAAATAAAAATAATATAAAAATATATACACATATAACTGGAGCTACAGGATAGGCATTTACCTTTACACTCTCTCACTTAAGATGTTCTCATGTAATTAAGAGGTTTTGCTTTATAAGTTACTGCCATCATTTTCACTCTGTACAGTTCATTTCTCAGTGATATTCTTGTACATATTTGTACTTATTTGTTACAATGCCCATTGCATTGCTTAAAGCTGGGGTGGAGAATTTGGGGAGAAAATGGCAGTTGGGATAGAGATTCGAATCCAAATACCTCAACCGCTCCACTTGTTCTCTTTGGTCCCTCCCCTATGGTCCCTCCCTGACACGCTCTACACACCAACGAAGTTGTGCCAAAGTGAATGGACAGTCCCAACAGCCAATAAGAACAGAGAATCGGAGCCTCGCTCTGATTGGTCAAAGTGTACAGCTCATGTTAACTTTGACCAATCAGAAATCACATACCCCAGCTTTAACTACTTCATTATATTTACACTTGCAACAAAAACAAACCAACAAAAACCACAAAAATCCAATGACATAAAAATAATATTCAAACAGTGTGTCTTTCAATGAAGTGTGTTTAAAATTACATCACACTGAGTAACTACGACAATTAGCTACCCTACATTTTGAATATTATTTATACTTGCAGGTAAATTAATATGCAACAACAGAATACCTCAAATACACTTTCTTTAAATGAAAGATGAAATAACATGAAAAGAATATAAAAAGCTAAGGGATCGGCATTTATCCCTGCAATCTTTCTTTTTGTTTGGTCGTGCTTTTATAGGGTGTCTGTGCCATTCCCTCACAGTGAGTCACTGGGCCGCTCATGTCTGTGTATTGTGTTGCACTTGGTGTACCTTTAACTACCCTAGTTTTCGGACTGGATATCGTAAGCAAGCGGTCCATCAATAGCAAATCCAAGGTAGAAGGAAACCTTTTCTGTGCTGAATCCACTTCTGATACCAGCAATGAGAGCTGGACGCACTGGGATTTTAAGTTTTCCATAATTGGCAAACAGTTCTCCTTGCTCAATGGTTCCACTGACCCGATGAAGGCAGTTGAAGATTTCTTTTTCCTTAAATATATCTCCAGTCCGCCAAAGTTGTGCAAGGACATCACGGCGCATCTTCTTAAAATGCTTATCCAGTTGGGGTTTAGAAACAAGCCTCTTGAGTCCCTCTTCTTTTCCCAAGTAGAGATGGGCAACAGTGCTCCTTTTTCGAAACAGTGAATTAAGGCGCTTGTGAGATGATTTTCTAATTGCCTTCACATACGTCACAATTTCTGTATTTTCATCAGTTGGACTTGGCCAGAAAAGCAACAAGGCCAGGTAGTATGGGTCAGGGAACGGATACCCAAGTCCTACATCTTGCAGGGTTTGAGAAAGTAGATCAGAGAGGTCGCCGTGATTCTTCACAAGTTTAGAATTTTGTTTCAGTAGGTAGAGGACTATGTTTGACAAGATGAAATTGATGGTTTCCTTTGTCTTTTGCTTTTGGTTGAGAAATAGTTGGTGTTTCTGCAAGAATGCATAGCACTTTGTGATCTCCTCAATCTCTTTGTCAGGTTTGTCCAAATGCTGTAGAATCCCTGCAAATGTATCTGCTTGTTTCACTTCGAGGGATAATCTTCGTTCCTCAACATCAATTTTCAAATTGAGAATGGGATTGTTTTGTCGTTCTTTTTTAATTTCCTCTGGTGCACTGCAAAAAAAAGCGATATACTTTTTAAAAAGACCACTGACGGTCCAATGATTCTTTGTAGCAAATTCTGAACTGTTCGCTTTTATATACATGAAGTAACTGCCAAGATACTCAAATGTTTCTTTCACTTCAGTTTTCAAACTGAGGAGAAACGGCTCATGTTCTTTGATGATCTCCACATATCTGTTGTTGAACTCACTGTCTTCCTTATACACACTGGTGATTGGGATTTTTCTTTGCAGAAAACTCTGAAGGTACTTCTTCTTCATTGGAACACGTTCCTCAAAGAAGGGCAACCTGCTCAGTATCTCAAAGACGAAGAAAGCAATTTCCAGCACACCCATGTAGCCATAAACATTGTATGAATTCCTGGGATAGTCATCTGACTCATCATCGGCAACTTCCTTCTCAGGTTCATCCTCTGCATCTGCCAGCTCTTGAGCTCTTTTAAATGCTGTGATAGCATGTTGTGCCATTGTAAGGTCAATGTCCAAGTCTTCTGGATTGTGCGATGTCTCCTGCTTTTGTCTGTCGATGTTAGTTTTTAAATTGCTTTTGTGAATCTGTGCAATTGTGTCAAATGTGTAGGGGTTTTCCTTGATGTTCTTGGCCTTCTCAGCCCATTTCAGAGCCTCTGGGAAGTCACGCTCTTTGATATACAAGTATCTCGCCAGTGCCTGAGGAATAGATGCACTCACCACAAACCTGGATGCTGCTTTCTCAAAGATTTCCTCAACAGTTTGTCTCCCTTGCTGGTTGTGGATTTTGTCAATGAGAAGAGAGAAGAGATCTCTTTCATTGCTATCTTTCCTGCGCTGCCTTTCAATCAACATCTGTTGAACTGAGAGCATGAATCTGTGTTTGACAACTGCAACACTGAAGAACAGATCACAGTGAAGAATCTCCATAGTGATATCACTTACTTTTACGTTTAAAAAGCTTCTCTCCAACTCCTTCAGACACGCAGATGCTATGGTGTGATGAAGGATTCGGATTCCTTTGTATCCTCCCCAATCTTCAACCCTTTCTATGATGAGAAAGTTTGAATATGGCTTCATTTTTTCCAGTATATTCTCCTCTTGCCATCGAATCATTTTCATCCCCAAAAAATCTTCACAGAGTGAGAGAGAGATTTCAGATGCTGCCACATAGGTGTTAAGTAATGCAAGGAAGGCAAAAAGTCGGGCCTCCTTTTCGCTGAAATCAAAGTTCTTCAGTGTGTTTCGAGCAAGATCGTCTATGTATTTTTGGTCAAAATTGCTTTTCATGATCATGAAGGTGTAAAAGTTTTCAGGTTTTTCATGAGTTTCTTTGAGATCACTGAGTTTTTTTTCAAAATCCTTCTGTTCTTCTGGTGTCAATGAAGAAGTAATGTATTGACTTTGTGTTTGACTGGGTCTCATGTATTGCTCCTTCGGGCTATGGGAACGAACACAGTTTAGGATGATGACTTTGCAGTGTTGTGCGTCACCCACAGTTTTGTTTAAGTTATCCTCTGAAGCTTTTTGAATGCAGTTCACAAGATAATAAGGATTCTCTGTTTCTTTTAAATTATCGACTAACAGCAAAACCGGAGTTGGTTTCTCACTTTCAAGTTTCATGAGTCTACTGACTTGAATCGCAACTTCTTCCCCAGTCAGTGTGTGGTCTTTGAGCACGGCACATCTGAACTTCTTACGGAGATCCCACATCACGTGCATTGCTAATGTGGTGCCACCACAGCCCGGATGGTGAAATAGATTGAGTAGAACACACATGTCCTTTGAGTCCCTTAGCTGAGACCTAATCATCTTCTTCACATTTTCATACTTGTCTCTTTTGACAAATGGCTTTTCTTTGTCTTTTTCACAGAAGTAGAAGTTCCACCATTTGACTTTCCCTCCTCTGTAGAATTCCTCCTCTTCTTTGACTCTGAAGTCTTTATACTCTTGACTTTTTTCATCGTGGATGTTTTCACACTGATTCTGACACAAAATGTCCAGAGCTGTCAAAAGTTCTTCATCCTTCTGTTTCAGGACAACAGTGCTGTTACCAGAAGGAATCCGCCTTACAGATGACGTATTGATTGGTCCCAGGGCCAATATGGTTCCGTTGATCTCACTGAGGGTTAGTTCATTTATGGATAGATGGTCAATATCAAAGTCACACTTTTCTTGTATCAGCTTTCTCCATTTTGCATATGTGCTCTGACATTCACAAATAGTGATGATGCTTTCCTCTTTTCTACCATTTTTTATGAAAGACCTGTACGTGTCAAAGATCGGGTCTTTCTCAGAGTCCACAGGTGAAAGTAGGAGGAATATGACGAGACTTCTTCCATGGAGAAGAACTTCAGGGTTGCAAATAAATGAAATCAACTGGTCTACATCTCTGTATGTTTCCCTGAACCAGTTCTTGTAGTCTAACTCCTTGTATGAGTCACTTTCAAGGTCATGTCTGCCATTGCAGAAGACCCAGCTGGTCTGTTTGTAGAGATTAAGGTCCTTTATCACTGAATCAGTCTGTCCTTGATATTGTGAGGGTGTATGCAGATTGGCTACCCGTGACTCTCTGTATGAAGGACACAGTCCACCTGGAGCATTAGAGTTAGGGTCAAAGTCTAACACACAAAACAGTTTCAGCTTATTCAAAAACTGGAGATACGGCACCTGTTCTGGACTGCTCTTGTTTACAACAACAACAAATCTATCATAGCTGTCAAGTGAGTTTCCACCACAAGTTAACAAATCCTTAAGTTTGTCACCCTGGTTGGTTTCTTTCTTCTGAGCTTCTTTAGTAGGACACTGCTGCTCCAGTTGACCTGTAAAGTAGCAGTAAAGTACATATATTAATAAGTTTAAAAAAACACACAAAACAACACCACTATTAACTGAAAAGGTTGAGGCAGTTCTCCTTTTTTTCCATTGTCAGAAAATCCCATTAAAAAAACTTAACAAAGATTTAATCCATCTCTCAATCCTCTCTGACTTGCTTTCAATGATTCTCAGCTCCACTGCCTCTTAATGAAGATGTATATTTTATTTTTATTTAACCTTTATTTATCCTTAACAACAACACATATAATATTATTTAACAGAAATGCTGCAAATTTCAGATGGGTTTTATCAGACCCGCTCCACTGACATGCTTATGCTTTATGTCCCACAAGCCCGGTCTGAGCATTGAAAGACAGCTTTTAGCTTCAGTGCCCCTGACTCCTGGAACAACTTACAGCAACAAAGTAAAATGAATACCATGATATCCTTTAACCAATTTAAACATACTATGTAGTACTGTAGTTTTAATGTAACATTAATGAAAACATGAGAGGGTGCATTTGTTTGGGACTATTAGCAGCTGAAGATGGATATATAGGTGGGGCTGTCTATTGTGCAGCAGGAAGGTGAATGTGGGACTGAGTCAGAATAGTGTTCATGATGATAAAGGAACATGTCACGCAGTGTGAGTGTGGCTCACTGGTGTTTTTTAAATTGTATTTTTGACAATAGCACTTACGGCCCCCACACACATCCTACCTCTACTGCGCGTCTACCTCGCGTCTGCGTCTGACTTTTTGTCACAGACTGTGAAATCAACGTAGAGCGAGCACACATCCAACCTCAGACGCACTGCTGAGGCGCGTCGGAGGCACGTCTGCAGCGACGCTCCCCTTCACCTCAGGAGGCTCGCCTATTTTTTTTCTGAGAGCAGCGCGTCTCTCTCGCGTCTATGTGCTTTAACTGATAGAGAAATACTCTGCTGACAGTCATACCAGCAGCATTCACTCTAGTTACACGTTTACCCGGTGTGTTTATTTCAAAATAAAACATCCCTCAGTCGTATACGCGAATAATCCCTTTATTTCACGATTTAATTGTGCAATCAAAATCCGAGGGATTTAAAACCTAATTTTCAATTAGGTCTGGCATTTCATTTTTGGATAAATGACACATATAGAGATCCAATATAGTGAAGAAATAAAAAAGATCATGATGAGCGCAACAGTTTTCCGTTGCTCTATCTGTGTCTACGGCCTTCTTCTTCCCCGACCACACCCCCCTCTCTCTCTCCCGTATAAATCAGTAAAGTGATTTTTGAAATACTCTGCTGAGAGTCATATTGACTTCATACTGGCAGCTTTCGCTGTAGTTTCACCATTTCCTGGTGTGTCCCCTTCAAAATAAAACTTCCAACAAGCGAAAATATGGCAAAAAAAAAGAAAAAAAATGGCAATGGGGCGCACGGATTACTGTCCAGACTCAATATAAATCATATGCATCATAGATGACATGAAAGAACTTCATTTTTAATGGGAATTATCTATGAAAACTCTATGTAGAAAGATAGGGCTTTTAGAAGCAGCGCTGCAGCAGCAGCAGCTGCTGAGACGTTGCATGTGTGTCCGAGAAAAGTCCGAGAGAGGCAGCAGTAAGGTAACGCGACGCGCTCCAGAGGTAGACGCAGGATGTGTGTGGAGGCCGTTAAACCTGTTAAACCAAATCTGAAAAATCCTTCTATGTAATATGAGGAGTAACATGCATGATATTACGCATATGAAAAGAGTTAGGCATACAGTATTTATAAATTAAAGATATTGTAATTTTAAGTTTAATAAAACTGAAATTCAGTTTAGATGAAGCGGTTTATGCTGTGGTTCTTATTACACATTTCATCTTCATCATCTTCAACCGTTTATCCGACACATTTAGTATTTTGAAATAATCACAGCAGTTCTCTGCCCGAACATTCTATAAAAACTATCATACGGCCACACAGTCCTGTCAAAAAATCTAGACAGTATTAAATCAGTCTTTTAAAAACTAAAGTGTTCTAAAAGCTTATTGAGAAACCCACATTTGTTATCATATATTAATATTAACTATCTTAGACCAGGTTTCCATAGGCTTTAACGGCTATGTGCCCCTGAAGTACAAGTATTTGTTGAGGGTTAATCTCCACACCCACCGCCCAGAAAAGTCTTGTAAAAAAACAAAATACAGTCTGAGGATGTTAAACACAAACCCCACATTCTAGTGGGGCAAAAGTGATCAAAAGTGAGAGGGATTAATTTTATATGACTATTCTTTGTTTATTAGGAAAATCCAATTAAGTACGTATTTAAGGCCAATGAAATTAAACATCTTTGAATATATTGTTACATTGGTGTCTTACCCATGTTGTGTTCCAGTTGACGAGCCAGTTCACACTGATTGATGTCTTTGAGGATGTCTATTGTGACTCGTAAAGCCTCTTTGCTTTTATAGTTTTGAATCATTAGGTCAGTGGTGTCCATTCTGTCCTTGTTCTCCAGTTTACTCCAAGGAATAGGTTTCCGCTTGGATTTAGAGTAGTCTTTTAAGTGGAAGTGAAATGTTTTCATATCTTCTTTTAAAAGGTTATCTAGGGTTTTCAGGATCACCTCAGTAATCTTGGGTATTTCTGGTTGGACATTGGTCTGTAGGAAGAAACAGAAATAAATATTTAGTATAAACTTTTTTCAATTCAGTTTGGCAAACATTCTGAAGTATGATTTCGTTCTAAAAACAACTTAATCTTTTATCTTTTTTCGCCGTTAATCATGGAGCTATTAGTCAGCGTAATCCATTCTTAGTGGATCTGTCCCTTAGTTTTTAAGGTCACTCTACAATTTAACATTCTATTAACAGGATACAATATTTCATATACTTTGACATTTAAAATGATGTAGAAATTTACCACAATAGTTTCTTTCTTGACTCCCACGTTTTGTGGCTTTGGAGGCTGAATTTCTTGCTTTTCCGAAGATTTCTTTGATGGTTGCTGAGCTTTTTCAGATTTACATTCCAACGTTTTGTCTGTTTTTGAATCAGTTTTGATATGTGATTCTTCTTGTTTTGCTGTCATTGCCTGAGCAAGACTTAAGTCAGGCGCAATGGGGTTTGTAGCTTCTTTTTGATCTGTGCAGGTGTGAAGGATGGGTTTCAGTGTTGGCTCTGGTTTGTTGTTCAATTTACGGAGTTCTGCCAGAATCTTAACAGCAGGACCGTTTTTAAGTTCCAGGTCCAGAAAGTCATGCTTCTCGAAGCATACCAGGCAATCTCCAGACACGTCTTCTTCTTGGAGACGTTCTGCATATTTGCTGTATAAATTCACATGCTGCAGTAACCACTGGGAGACTTGTTCCTTTGTCCAGTTTTCCATATATGCTGGTGACTGTGAGTCATGCTGTGCTCCTTTTTTCAGACTCTCTAGATACGATTTGATTTTGACAGCAGGACCATGTTTAAGTCCCAAGTCTAATATGTCTTTTTTCTCAAAAACTTCTAAAACATCTCCCGATACTTCCTCTTCAGAGAATCTGTCTGCACATGTCTCATGAACTTTGACCTCTGTCATTAGCCAATGGTGGACGTCTTCTTTGGTCCATTGTTCAATCGGGGGTGGCGGCGTTGTTGTTGAGCGTCTCATTTTGGATCAGCTAGAAATGAAAAAGTTGGTGATTTATTCAAATAATGAAAGAAACATACAACCCCAATTCGGAAAAAGTTAGGACCGTATGTAAAATGTGAATACAACAGAATGTGATCATTTCTTAATCCTTTTTGACGTGTCTCCAATATAAAACAGTTCTAACACATCATATGTATTTGTTTAAACTCATAAACTTTATTGTGTCTTGTATATATATACACAAATTGTAAATGTTGTGCCTGCAACACGTTTAAAAAAAGTTGGGACAGGGGCATGTTTACGGCTGAGTTACATCACCCTTTCTTTTAACAACACTGAGTAAGCATTTGGGAACTGAGGACATTTATTGTTGACATTTTGAAAGCAAAATCATTTCCTATTCTTGCTTGAAATACAACCTCAGTTGCTCAACATCCCGGGGTCTCCATTGTGATATTGTGTGCTTCATAATGCACCACATTTTTTCAAAGGGAGACAGGTATGGACTGCAGACAGGCCAGTCTAGTACCGGCACTCTTTTCATACGAGCCAAGCTGTATTAAGATGTGCAGAATGTGGCTCGGTATGGTCTTGCTTAAATAAGAAGGGACGTGAAATAGACGTTGTCTGGATGCCAGCATGTTGCTCCAAAACCTGTATGTTCTTTTCAGCATTATTGTTCCCTTCATAGATGTGCAAGTTACCCACGCCATGGCACTAACCCTCCCCCATACCATCACAAATGCTGGCTTTTCAACTTTGTATTGGTAACAGTCTGGATGGTCCTTGTGCAGACTGCACATTTACGGGCCAAACTTTATATCCATTCATGATAATATCACTTGTTACCAGTTAACATGTTTTTGCGAGTACTGTTCCAACAGGTATTTTTTTTAATTCTACAGCTTTCCAAACCTTTTAATGCCCCTTTCCCAACTTTTTTGAAATGTGTTGCTGGCATCAAATTCAAGGCATATATTTACGAAAAACAATTAAATAGATAGGGTAAAACATAAAATACATTGCCTTTGCATTATTTTCAACTTGATTGTATGTGAAAAAGGATTAACAAATGATCACATTCTGTTTTGTATACGTTTTACATAACGCCCCAACGTTTTCGGAATTGGGGTTGTGTGTGTTAAGCAATATCACATGAGAGGGAGTACGTTGTCACTCTATATCAGCAAGGCTGTGATTCAGTCGTAGGTACGAGGCCGCAGGCAGAGTGCCAAAGCTACTATAGGGTAGGCCTGCTAATGCAAATAACACAACACATAAATTGTGTTTGTTTACAAAATGTATTAATTTCTATTTAACTGCTCCACATCCGCTCAGCTGATCCGCTCGAGCCGACAGCGATAAATGCAAGGGTGTAACCGTTAAGTCATTTTTGTACATTTTCACACACCCCTGGGCTTTACACTTGACACGTGGAGGTGGTAGAACTCCACGTGTCAAGTGACAGACTGATACATCTGCGGTGTGTGAAAGAGAGATCTTTTCTTCCTGCAGCAGTCAGACTGTAAAATCGGCAATGTTGAAATATCTGTTTACTTTTGTAATGTTTACATAAGTTATTATTATTGCAAATTAGTGCTGTAACCCGAAAATATCCCCACTGTGGGACTAATAAAGGATTTTCTTATCTTATCTTAAACAAACATGGCACAGTCTAAAGGTTAGCCTCACAGCAATAAACTGTAGATTACACTCGGATGAAGTCCAATCAACCAGAACTAAAAATACTGCAGAGCAGCTTCACCAAGTTCAAACCAACAAGAAACTAAATAAAAGGTTAGTTTGTGCCAGTTTGAGTGTGAAAACCCATATACTGCTATACACAAATCAACTTAAGTGAGATAACACGCGATGCATTAAGATTTTTGTGAACCAGTGTAGCCATGAAAGGAGACACCCTGGTGGAGCATTGTTCCCAAACTGTTTTAAAATGCAGCCTCTGAACTAGGAAATAAATGTAATACAATTCACGCAAAGAAACAACATTGAGGACATGTCCGCCTATTGTAAGAAATCATACGTTAACACAATTTTGAGGTTCCACTACCTTTAAATGTATATTAGCCTATTCGAGCTCTCTCCCCCCTTTATGACACACAGACTGTAAAATCTGCACGTAGGATTCTTCAGGACCCCTCCTCCCATATCCTGTTTACTGAGTTTGAGTGGTTCCCCTCCATTCTGTCTGAAACAAAGGAGGAAGGCAACCTTCATCCCCAAGGCTGTCCAGCTCATTAATACTGATCACTAACTTGTGAACATGCTGCTATGCACTTTATAACCTGCTATAATGCAATTTAAGAAAGTATTCATACGCAGCCAGGGACTTTTTCCACCTACCTCAGACTGGATTTCAACCGCTGACCATCTCCCCTGGAATGTAACTGTACACTCATCTATTTGCTGTAAATTTTGCTGAGAGGAAAACGTTGTGCTGCCGAGACCCGTGTATGAAACTTAAGCCCATCCCTCCTACATTACTCCCTGCAGTTGTAAAGTAATAGTGACGCCCACTCACAGACAGTTGAGTTCAGAAGGGATGAGTTATTCAGTTATGGCAGCATTTAAATAAGATTATATAACACTGTTTATTGTTTGTATTTCAGTAAAAACTTGTTAAACAGTAAAGCTATGTTAAGAAAGAAAATAGCAAAACAGAGGGTATGAGGGTGAGTTGCTTCCAATGTACAGGTTAGAGGAATAAACATGATCCAGGAAGTCCAGTTTAAGGAATATATTATGAGTTTAAAATATAATCAAAACACAAAACTCTGCTTAGTGGTTTATAACACAATGAGTCAGCATTTTATAATATGGCAGCAATTATATTTTAGGATGTAATGACAATCACAAGGGGAACAGAATATTTTCCATGTCCATTACGTAAAACGTAATGTAATGTAATGTAATGTAACGTTGATTTTTATAGAAAATTTTGATTGGTCATAAACGGTAGCTTGTGGATTTTATCACATATATGTTCATAATTACCCCCTGCATATTTTATTGTCACTTTTGAGTATATGACACGAGTGTTTGCTGTCATCGCTACCAGAGCTGCACATCTTCCTTCTGCAAACACAGCTCAACATCCTGTTCTGAGGAAACTGGCCTCACACCCTAAGCACATGCTAACCTTGTTTCCTGTGAAGCCTCAACAAGCGCAGCCGAGTCTAGTCAGCAACCCGTTCCTTAGTTTCTACCCCATATATCCCCTGACATAACTCTGAATTATTTGTCCCTCTGCTCTTAACCCTGTTTGAGCAAGTATATTGGCTTATAATAAAACTCTCAAAGACAAGCTGAATTCTTAAGAACTCTTGATTTCAGATATTTCCCACACAATGGCCCAAGAACTAGTTGTCACTCTACTGTTTTGTGGTAGAAGTGGTGTCAGGCTCAACTTTTTTTTCATAGAATGCCAGACAGTACACAGTGAACGTATAAAAAAAAATAGGAGACTTCATTATATAAGGTGTGGCTGCCACTGCAGTGCAAGGATTGGTATTTAAAGCATGATTGTGAATGTATTCTACATTTATAAAACAAATACAAGATTATTTTTTTCTTGGTGACTCTGAATCTTCTGTGTCATCCCCACTCCTCACTCCCTTGCTCCTGTGTAAACAACAGAGAAGTGAGTCAATCAATCAAAAGTTCCTATGCAATTATAACTAAAGGGTTCGTTCTGCCATTTCAAATAGCTGACACTGGAAAATAAAATGTTTTAACCTTTTAAAATGCGTAGCTTTTGGGCAGGGTCACATGAAAGTAAAGAAAAATCTAAGGTGAGCAAGTGCACTTTCAAACACTTTTTTTCATTTTCTTTTTAAAAGAACACATACACACACAAATGAAAAACTGAACTCAAAAACAAAAGACAAAATAAAATGAGAGCCAACACGGCGTACTCTACTTTACAGGTTTCTAAGGACTTCCAATTACATTGTATAAACTTTAGACAAATGTTAAGCAGAAAATAAAAAGGTCATGAAGATCCCTTCAGTACTGTTATATAGTCAAGGAAAGGCTGACATATCTGTTTATTTTTTTCTGAAGTGAAATTTTTAATTTTGATTTGTTTTCTTACCCATGTCCCTCTCGAGCTGACAGCCAAGATCGAGCTGACATATCATGTGTAGAATATCTCTTGTGACCAATAAGGCCTCATCGCAGCCGTAGTAGTTTGTCACTAACGTGGCGATGTCCATGGTGTCCCTGTCTTCCAATTTGCCCTGAGGAACGGCAGTGTAGCCATTCCTGTTGTAATTTTTGAGTTGGAATTTAAAAGATTTTAGGTCATTTCTTTCAAGTTTATCCAGGATGTTTTTAATCACAACAGCTGGGATCTGGAGGGACAGAAGAGCAGACATGTTTTTGTTATTAATACACTGATACGCCTTTTTCATTTCATTTTGGCCACAGTAGCAGACATAACAAACTCACAGTCAACCATCATAACACAGGTACAAACTACATACTACTAATATTAGTTATATATCAAATTCAAAGTCAGCTTTACAGTCAATTTAAAATATGTGCCAGACATACAAAGGAATCGAAATTGCGTTTGTCACCGACCCAAGGTGTAAGTGTGTGTGTGTGTGTGTGTGTGTGTGTGTGTGTGTGTGTGTGTGTGTGTGTGTGTTTGTGTGGTGCAATAAGAACAAGAGGACAATTAGGTCAAATAAGATAAGTAATATTAATAATTAATACATTCTTAGTAGTGCCAAAAGTAAGGCAAAACAAATCGGTATACATAAAATTAAATATAATAAAAAAGTTAAAAAAAAAAAAAGTGCAATATGTGGAACATTATTTCCAATATGTACAATATGAAATTAGAAATGTTAAGTGTATAATGTAAAAAGTATAAGGGCAATAAATAATGATATTCTTTGAAGGTGTTATAAAAACAAAAAGTTTTACCACAGCTGTTTCTTTAGTCGCCCCTAGTGTTGCTGTTGCCTGCACCGCTTCAAAAGTTTCCTCAACTTCTGCAGGTTTCTCCAGTGAGTGATTTTCCTTTTGAGATTCTTTCAGTTCTGTGAGATTTGCCGGTGTCTGTGTGACTTGAGGGACAGGACCAGGGTAGCCGCAGATCCCTGAAAAGTCTTAAAAAGTAATTAAATTTAGGTTGTGGTATTCAAGGTCTTTAAATGTCTTAAAAAGTCAGGGCAGAATGAACAAGCTTGTCTTTTTTTGTTTTCAGTCTATTTTTCTAGTTTAATTGTTACATTTATAAAGGTTTTTTATATTAGGTTTTATTTTACCTGTTTAATTTATATCCTTCAATGATAATCCGGCAAATCCGACACCCAATACGTATCGGTATTACATTTTAATTTTAGAGGTCTTCAAAAAGGTCTTAAAAGTCTTTAAATTAGAACTTTAGAAATGTGCAGATACCGTGGACAGGACGCAGTGTTGGTTCTGGTTGAATTTTCAGTCGCTGAAGCTCTTTGAGGATCTTTACAATGGGACCTTTTTTCAGGTCCAGATCTAGAAAATCCTGCTTGGTGAAGCAAACCAGGCAATCTCCAGACACATCTTCCTGTTGGAATCGTTCTGCCTTTTCCCCATCTACCTACGTTTAAGGTTTTTTTTGTTTGCACCATTAAAAATGTACAGAACAACAAAGATAACAAACAATTACAGTGCAGGGAGAGACTAAAAAACAGTGGGCTTATCTGAAGCCTCCACCCGAATAATTTTAAAATTTCATAATGTTATAGACATCAAAGAAACAGAAAAATAATAATAATAAACAAGACAACATAAAATGTGTACAAATAAAATACATACCTTCACATGCTGCAGTAACCACTGGCTCACTTGCTCTTTTGTCCAGTTTTCCACATCAGCTGGGAACTGTGACTCGTGCTGTGTTCCTTCTTTGAGCCTCTGTAGATGAGATGTGATTTTGACAGCGGGGCCGTGTTTAATTCCTAAGTCTAATACATCCTCCTTTTCAAAGTCAACTAGAAAATTGCCTGAAACTTCCTCTTCAAAGAATTTGTCCGCACAGCTCTGATGAACTTTGACCTCTGTCCTCAGCCAATGGTGGACGTCTTCTCTGGACCATTTTTCGATGTTAGTTGGTGGCTCAGATGTCGACTGGCTCATTTTTTACTATCTAGAAATGGGAAAAAAAGTACAATACAAAAAACAAAAAGTAATTTCGATCGGCACGTGTGAGACTTACATTGCATGTGTGTTAATTGACAAAATAAAGACATAACTTTACAAAGAGAAAGAAAAGGAGCATGAAATAAGGGCTGTAGGGACAACCTGACTGGCTGGATAAGGCAAATGTATGCTGCTCTAAAAAAGGACACTGTTTTGGAGGAGCTTTGCGCTTAACTTTTTCAATGTCGATTACATTCAAGCCATCGCAAAACGTGTTAACAAAAAGGTGATAAGCCTGTCAGCTCTGAAAAAACTCTCTCTGTATTTCTCAGTATGGCAGCGTTTACAAACGGATGTCTGACACTGGCCCAGGAGCAAAAAAAAATCCCAAGAAGAGCCCAAGAAATGTTTCAGTTGTTGATTCTACTACTAAAAAAACCTGGATGTACAGAATAATAAAATCCATGTGCCATTACAGAAGGCTTATCTCATGTAGATGCACTGACAGTGATGCTGTAATTGATCAGAATTCCTCAAGGGGGCGACATAAGTTAAGAACTATAGCTTTATATTCTCTGTGTCCTTAATCTTTTGGTTGTGGCTGGTTATGTCAATGCAAGTTGTGAGCCCTGCCCTGATATTCCTTGAAAGTTTTCAGGCGAACCACTTTGCAGTTGATAAGATAAGATAAGATAAGATAAGATAGTCTTTATTGTCACCGTACAGTCACCCGTACAACGAAATTGGGATTGCCAACTGAAGGTGCATTATTACACACAGAAAAAACAGACAAGCAATTTAAGATAAAAACAACAAGACACATAAATAACACAAGAAACAAGACAAGGACAGGCATGTCATAATAAATAAATCTAAAAGGCAGAAAGCATATTGCACTTGTGTAAGTGAGGTAGCCTATGTGTATGTCTGTTTAATGTGTTTATGTTTTTTGAGTGTTCAGTGTCCTGATTGCCCAAGGGAAGAAGCTGTTTGCCAGTCTGTTGGTTCTGCTCTGCAGGCTCCTGTACCTCCTACCCGAGGGCAGTAGGCTGAGCAGGTGGTGGCTGGGATGGAGGTGGTCACGGATTATTTTCTTTGCTCTCGAGAGGCATCGAGAGCTGGCGATGTCATTTAAGGAGGGCAAAGGAGAGCCAATGGTCTTTTCAGCTGACCTTATCACCCTCTGCAGCCTTTTCCTGTCAGCCACTGTGCAGCCAGCATACCACACAGTGATGGAGAAGGCCAGCACACTCTCGATGGTTGAGCGGTAAAAGGTCACCAGCAGCTTCTCCTCCAGTCTGTTCCTCTTGAGTACCCTCAGAAAGTGGAGTCGTTGTTGGGCCTTCTTCACCACCGCTTTGGTGTTAGCTGACCAGGATGTGTCCTCTGAGATGTGAGTTCCCAGGAACTTAAAGGTGGAAACTCTCTCCACGCAGTCACCGTTTATGTGGAGAGGAGCGGGGTCAGCTCTGTGTCTCCTGAAATCCATTATGACCTCCTTTGTTTTTGTGGTGTTAAGGGACAGGTTGTTTGCAGCACACCACTCCACCAGCCGCTGCACCTCATCCCTGTAGGCCGATTCGTCTCCTCCGGTTATGAGCCCCACCACAGTCGTATCATCCGCAAATTTGACTATTGTGTTGGTGGGGTGGGTGGGAGTACAGTCATGTGTGTAGATGGCTAAGATAAGCAAACACTGATACTATCGCAGTGTCTGTGACTATCTTCAGAGGTCAGAATAGTCATCTTAGGCCCACAACCCACTCCATTATACATTAAATATCAAACACTCCAACACATGAGTTGCTTTTCTGTGTTTCTTGGAAATGCCTGTCCCATGTTTTAGTGTTAAAATAACCACCCAAAAAAGAATGTGAAATAATTCTGGTCACGATAAAAAACAAACATTGATGGTTGGTTCAGTATGTAGTGGAAAGCAAACAGTAGTCTTTCGGGTTAAAGTCTGACGTTTGCTCCGAATAAGTTTCTACAGGGCTTAGTCTTTTCATTGTTCATTTTCTGCAGCAACTGAAAGTGTAATTTTCTTAATGAAAAAAAGCAAAAAGGTCCAAATGCCTTTAAGTGTTTTTAACAATCTTATCTTTTTATCTTCTATCTTTGGGAGCTCACTTTGCTGGGCTAGTATTCAGCATGCATTACACACCAATCATCACTGGCAAATAGTGCAGTACAACAAATCAGTAAGTCAAAACCAAACCAAGCAAGTGAATCAGAGGTTTTCTTGTTTAACACGAGCATTCCTCCAGTAGTTGAACAAAAAAAATGAAGTTTAAAATCTATAATAAACATATTCAGGTTCAAAATGTAAATCAAACTAGGAAAATAACATCAAGTTGTAGGTTAAAACATGTAAGACAGTAAAAAGTAAAGATTTGGGAACATTATCTTCAGAGCAGCTCAACTGTGGAGTCAGTGATGAAGCAAAATGATTTGAAGTTCACGCTCCAGCGCCGATGAAATAAAATAAATAAAAAACAGCGATACAGAAACTTAAAATTTTACGAGTTTCAACAACTTTCTCTTGTTGATTATTAACATCTGAACACAATGCGTCTTGATCGTTGACCTCTACAAACACAAAAGACACTGCAGTAGGAGGAATATTACTAAACAAGCAAAATCATACTGTATGTCTGTGTGATCTCTAAGGCTTTCTAACAACATTTTTACACTTAATTGCACTATACTATCATGCTTAACCAAAATGCACATTGTAAATATTATACCTGCTTAACATCAGCAAGTGAGCATTGTCATTGTGAGCATTTAGCTCAAAGCACAACTTGCTGTAGACTTTCACACTACAACTTCTGTAATTTTTCATGTGAACAACCAAGTGTTACTACACTAGTATATGCACATGTTTAAGATCCAACCAGAGACCTCATGGTTACTGGGAGGAGGAACCAGAGACCTCATGGTTACTGGGAGGGCCCTCTCAAACTCAAGGGCATTCAAACACCCCCAAACTCCAAAACTCTGCGTTTTATAATACTATGAGAGAGAATTTTACAATTCTGGAAAGTTATAGATAAGTAATAATTCAACCACAGCAATCATTGTATTTTATGATTTCATGACAACCACGAGGTGAACAGGATCATTTCCCTGTTCTGGTTACAGAGTAAACTGTCATTGGCACCTATTTGATTTGCAAGGAAAGTTTGTTGGAAAAAATCGAGCCTGGAATTTTGAAATGTTGTTTTAATTGTAGGGCTGTTACTTTTTTAAATATCATTATCGGAAAAGCCCACATAACTTCATGAGCGATACTTTACTATTTAGTTTTTTAGTTGTGTATTGACAATGACCTAAGAAATAATTAACATACCAAATTAAAAAACAAAAACAATTCAATTTGTCCAATTATTGAATGTATGACCAAATACCTGAAGAACTTAACATTCATCAACTGCTCAGCTTTGTTATCCAAGAAAAATAGCAACATTTGTTGCATGTTAACAAAGACGATTTCAAAAGATTTGAAAATGTAAGCATTTATTTATTAGATAGTTTTATACCATAAACATTTCATAAAAGTTTTATGGGGAAATACATGCATTCATGTTTGTTCATTTATATAATTACTTAAAGACCTACTTCACTGGTGGAAATATGAAGGTGTATTGAACTCTGAGATCCTTTGTAGTATAAATGTGCAAAACATTTTTGAAATCGGTTCATCCTAGCCTGAGAAAAGGTAGAAAGAGTGTTTTATGGTCTCACTGTCTAACCCTACATTTTACTAGTGTGACATCACACTAGTAAAAATGTAGGAAAATAAAAAAGTAAAAGTATGTCCCAATTGTAGCATACTGCATGCTAACTGGATATTCTGTTATGATTATGTAGAATAGAAAGAAGAGAATATGCAATTTGGAACGCAGGCGAATCACATTCTAACACGTGGCTGCCATTGAAGTATAAGGATGATCAGTCAAAGCATGATTAGAAATTCATGTTGATATTTACGGCAAAAAAGCAACATCTTTTCTTTTTTTTCTTCTTTTTCTTGAGTTTTTTTCCAGACGATGACTCCGGCTCCTCTTTGCTCTTCTCACTTTCAGAAGAACTGCTGTCATCCTCCTTCACTTCTGTGTAAACAATAGTAAAGGAATAAATAAGATGCTGTTATGATCAGAAAACACTAAAGAAAATGTAAATAATGTTAAGAACCATATATAAACTTTTTGGAATATTGTATTTTTTTATATGCTTTATTTTAGGAGCAAAAAAAATAGAAATAATTGGTAGAAAACAATAATTAAAGAAGATAAATGAACAATTAAAAAATGTAATAAAAAAGAAAGAATGAAAAGGAAAAAAAATACATACATACCTACAGTGTATATATAAAAGAAAAGGGAGAAAAGGATTAGGATTTTTAACAACTAAAGGACAATTTGCAAAGTAATAACATATCCAAGATCAGCAAGTAATACTTTGATATTGCAACAATTTCATACATATTTTTTGAGATATATTTTATTTGTTTTTCTTACCGATGTGGCTCTCGAGCTGAGAACCAAGAGCGCGCTGATTTATCTTGTTGAGAATATCTCGCGTGACACGTAAAGCCTCTTCGCAGCCGTAGTAGTCGGTCACTATTTCAGCGATGTCCATTGTGTCCTTATCCTCCAGTTTGCTTGGAGGAACAGCGCTGCAGCCATCCCTGTGGTAGTTTTTGAGTTGGAATTTGAAAGATTTTAGGCTGCTTCTCTCAAGTCTATCCAGAGTTTTTTTAATCAGCACAGCCGGGGCCTGCAAGAACAGAAGAGGATTAATTAGTTATTAGTACTTCTAATTTCCCTTTCTCGCTTTTTAGTCTCCAAAATTATTTTTATTATAATTATTATTTTTAAATTATAATTAGCTTATTGATATTTTTTTATTTTAATTGATTGTTTATTGTTTTTATATTATTTTATCAAAAAAAATCTGTTTGGCAGATATTACTATTCATCAAGTAATTTTGATGCAGTTTTTCATAACTTATTTTTGATATTGTTGAAGTCAAAACATAAGCATACAACAATAAAACAGAGCAAGGATTTATACAAACAATAAAAAAGCAATAGAAACAACAGACTAAAATACTAAGAATCACACAGAATATGCTGGTTTAAATCAAATCAGATCAGTTTTATTTGTACAGCCCAATACTTTACATTCCATACAGTACGCAATATGACACCTTCTGCCCTTATCTATCTATCTATCTATCTATCTATCTATCTATCTATCTATCTATCTATCTATCTATCTATCTATCTATCTATCTATCTATCTATCTATCTATCTATCTATCCATCCATCCATCCATCCATCCATCCATCCATCCATCCATCCATCCATCCATCCATCCATCCATCCATCCATCCATCCATCCATCCATCCATCCATCCATCCATCCATCCATCCATCCATCCATCCATCCATCCATCCATCCATCCATCCATCCATCCATCCATCCATCCATCCATCTATCCATCCATCCCTCTGCCCTTAGACCCTTAGCTCGGCTGAGGAAAAAACTCCCAGTACAAAACCCTTTATTCTGATTTTTTTTTTTAATTAGGTGACTTGGAGTGTGTAATATATAAATATATAGTTTTACCTCAGGTGCGTCCCTTGTCGCCCCCAGTGATTCTGATGCCTTCACTGCTACAATAGTTTCCTCGACTTCTGAAAGTGTCTCCAAAGGCAGACCTTCCCTTTGAGATTCCTCCTCCTGTTCTGTGCTGATTTCAGGAACAGGACAACATGTCAGCCCTGGTTCACTTTCCTCAGGTGGCGGCTCGGTTGTTGACTCGCTCATTTTATCACTTTATTTACTAAGAATACAAAAAAGAAACAAACGGAGGAGCATAAGAGAAGTGCTGAGGGTACAACATGGCTGAAATCTCACTCACACACACACACACACACACACACAGACACTCACAGACACTCACTCACACACACACGACACACAAACAACTTGCCACATGTGTGCTGCTCTAGAACACCACACATAACTTGCAGATGGCCAATTAAACACTGAGTGCAGTATATTGCGTTGACCCTCTCTAACTTATAGATAGAATTGGCATTTTGGACCCACAACCCATTGCATTCAGCATTTACTACAAAGCACTTCTTACCAATGCAATCCTTGCTCTTTCCTTGGAAATGGCTGTCACATGTTCTATTATAAATATTACAATAACCACCTTTGAGAAGCAATTGGGGTCATCAGGAGCTGACTCATTTAAATCTAGGCTAGACTAGCATTTCAGCATTAATTTCACACCAATCATCACTGGCAAATAGTGCCCCTGTAAAGCACTTTGAATGGCCTTGTGTCTGAATTGTGCTATAGAAATAAACTTGCTTTGCCTTGACTTACAACACCTAAAGAGAGTTAAGACTATACCAAGCAAGTGACACAAAAGTGATTATTTCAATACTTACTATCCAGTAGTTAAAACATTTATTTATTTTTAATCTGCAGTAAAGGTATTTAAGTTCAATATGCACATTCAACGAGGAAAATAACAAAAGGTTGCAGGTTAAAACATGCCAGCATTGCGTACAATGTTTTTAAAAAGTAAGATTTGGGGTGGAAACATTACCTTCAGAGCAGCTTCAGCTTGGGAAGCACGTCAGTGATGAAGCAAAATGATTCGAAGCTCAAGCTACAGCTCAAATTATTTAAACAACTGAAACAGAAACTGTCAGAAAGTCAAATAAAAAAATCGAGTAAAATTTTACAAGTTTTTACAACTTTCTCTTGTTTAATTATTAACATCAACACACAATAGATCTTGTATATCGTTGACCTCTAAAAAAACCAAAAGACGCTTCAGTAGGAGGAAGAATTAGGCTTATTCAGTAAGAGGTAAACCCAAATAGCAATGAAAGCACCTTAAATGTGCTATAGCAGAGTTTGGAAGGAAATATTCCTTGTTTTTAGAGAGGTACCGAAAATTTAGTTTTGATAGTTTGATAAACAAAAGCTTTACATCATTTAAGCAGAGCGTATTACAACTAGTTACAATGACTCATTGATTGACAGCAATAAACAGCCTGTTGATCGATTGTTAGGTGTCGTCTTGGTTTCAAGATGTCAAAATGTGAACAGCATGGGGGCGCCCTTAGCTCAGTTGGTAGGGTGTCCCCCTCATGGGCCTCGGCCAGCAGCAGACCCGGGTTCGATTCCAGCCCGCGGTCGTTCTCTGCATGTCACTCCCCTCTCTGCCCCATTTCAACTCTGTCTCTACACTATCAATAAAGCATAAAAATGCCCAAAAAAAATATCTAAAAAAAAAAAAAATGTGAACAGCATAATAAAGAGGAATGTTTAAATACAAACTGTCATTAACCAGTAAATGGTCGATACATGGCCATGTGTATTTAAAAGTTAAAGGCCTACTTCACCGGTTTGAATATGAAGGTGTATTGAATTCTGAGATCCTATGTAGTATAAATGTGGTTAAAAAAAACATACTTTGTATATATTACTGTGATGTCACAGTAAAATACATCACAGTAATATTTACAAAGTAAGTTTTTTTTAACCCTATATTTCTCTTTCTGTGATGTCACGAGAAAGAGAAATATAGGGTTAAAAAAAACACTCTTTCTGTCTTTTCTCAGGCTAGGATGAACCGATTTCAATTTTTTTCGCACATTTATACTACATAGGATCTCAGAATTCAATACACCTTCATATTCAAACCGGTGAAGTAGGCCTTTAAGAGAAGGTCAAACTAAGTTCACGTACAGGTTATAGTGCATTTTAGAATTATATTTTATGTATTACTGATGATCATGTATGTATATTTATTCATATTTATATAATTTACTTAATTGAGTGATGTGATGATTTACATATTGTTTTCTTATTTACATTGAAGGCCTCTGGGTGTTAATCAAACTAACCCTTCCAAAAATGCAGAACTGAATCTCATTCTAATGTCTTTCAGCCACTACAGAACAGTCAAAGCATGATGGTAATTTTATGCTGAAATTTACTGAAAAAGGACAACATTTTTTCTTTTTCTTCTCCTTTTTTTCGGGTTGCGTTCTGGACAACGGCTCTGTCTCCGCTGCGTCCTTCTCAATTTCAGAAGAACATGTGGGATTCTTCTCCACTCCTGTTTAAACAATAGATGAGTGAGTTAACAAATGAACGGCTATGATGCTGCAATAATCAGAAAGCAAAAAAAAACAAATGTAAATAGTCGAAATGATAATATATATTATATTTTGAGCAGCTAAAGGGGGAAAGTTACAGGGGGAAAAAAAGTTAAGCAAGTTATGCTAACCAATATGGCTCTCCAGCTTAGATCTAAAAATAACGCCGATTCATCTTGTATGAACCATAAAGCCTCATCAAATCAACACATGAATATAATATAAGCTGGCTACCGATCGGCTAATATTTTGACTTTGATTAGCATTTGGCTTCAACACACATGACAAAGGGTTTATGAAAAAAGTTTTGACTTAACCTGTAGAGCTTGATGCCACTTCTACTTTCACATTAATTGAATTAAGAAGATTTTTTTCTTCCTTCTTCGTGTGTTTACGTCTTGAATTTGATGGTAAGCCTGACGTCGCTGGGTCCTCCTCATCAACAGACTCATCATGGCGCTTATACTGACCTGTGTAAACAATTAAACAATTACACAATGTAGATTAATCAATTGATGGACAAACTGTTGTTATACCTCATTTCCACTGAGTGTTTTTGCTTTCAGTACGGCTCACTTTTATTTGCGTTTCCCACTGTCAAAACTTGGGAAGGGTCCCAAAATAAGCGGGCCAAGCAGCACCTAGTTTTGGGACCTCTTCGTTTGGGTACCAAGCCATCCCAAAGTAAGGGTGATGGAAAACGCAAGCCAGATATAGCGTTACCATGCTGACATGAACAAACCTGATACTTACTGCTCAGTGGAAAGGAGGCATTAGAGAGTCAGTCATTGTCAAGGGTGTTAGCATGGCCTCGAGGGAAGGTGGCTGACAAGTAACCATAAGGTTGCTGGTTCGATCCCCGGCACCGGACAGGAGGGTGTTAGTTGTAAAACTAGTAGTGGCTGGTATAACGTCTGCGGTGCCCACCATCTCTACCATTGTGTCCTTGAGCAAGACACTTAACCCCAAACTGCTCCAGGGGCGCTGTACTATGGCTGACCCTGTGTGAGGACCCCCTCTGGAGTGTGTCTGTCTGTCTGTCTGTCTGTCTGTCTGTCTGTACTATGGCTGACCCTGTGTGAGGACCCCCTCTGGAGTGTGGGAACTTGAAAGGGGATTGACAAATTTCAATGTAACCATTGACTAATAAAATAACTTAACTTAAAACAGAATCAGGCTTTGGAGAAATCTGTAGGTTTACAGCAGTACAGTGTGCGATGCTAGATTAGTTTTCTTACCCACGTGGCTCTCCAGTTGAAAAACAAGGTCTAGCCGATTCATGTTGTGGAGAATTTCTATTGTGACCCGTAAAGCTTCCTCACATTTATAGTGGTCAGTCATTAATGTGGCGATGTCTATCGTGTCCTTATTTTCCAGTTTGCTCCGAGGAATGGGTTTACCCTCTGAGCAATTTTTTAGTTGGAAATTAAAATACTTTAGATCATCTGTGCCGAGGTTATCCAGGGTATCCTTTATCAACAGGGCAGGGTTCTGCAAAAGAGATTAGAAAACAAAGCTTGACCTGGATTGAACAGTGCAGCAATACTCCTTTGTACAGCTCTGGAAAAAAAATTAAGAGACCACTCCAAATATTCAGTGCCTCTCGTTTTACTATTTAAAGGCATATGTTTTAGTAAAATTAACATTTTGGTTTTAATCCACAAACTACTGACAACATTTCTACCAAATTCCCCCCAAAAATAATGTCATCAAGAGCATTTCCATTAAAGGCCTACTTCACCGGTGGGAATATGAAGGTGTATTGAATTCTGAGATCCTATGTAGTATAAATGTGCAAAAAAAATTTAATTGGTTCATCCTAGCCTGAGAAAAGGCAGAAAGAGTGTTTGTGAAAACTGTGATGTCTTTTACTGTGACATCACAGTAATATTTACAAAGTAAGTTTTTTTTTTAACT
Organism: Ammodytes marinus; assembly: GCF_949987685.1. Taxonomy (NCBI): domain Eukaryota; kingdom Metazoa; phylum Chordata; class Actinopteri; order Uranoscopiformes; family Ammodytidae; genus Ammodytes; species Ammodytes marinus. Next base: position 1,630,408 of record NC_137212.1, read on the forward strand.
CTATATTTATCTTACTGTGATGTCACAGTAAGATTAATATAGGGTTAAAAAAAACAATCTTTTTTGCCTTTTCTCAGGCTAGGATGAACCAATTTCAATTTTTTTTGCACATTTATACTACATAGGATCTCAGAATTCAAGACACCTTCATATTCCCACCGGTGAAGTAGGCCTTTAAGTAATTTAGATATGAAGATTTAAAAAGAAAAATCCAGACTGGTCTTAATTTTTTTCCAGAGCTGTATGTGTATTTAACTACTGCACAGATGTTACTGTACAAACATGTCATTATTTAACATGAACTAAGGATACAAATACAACACTGATATACTAACAACCTTTGCCTCTGCTGACGCTGGTCCTTTGTCCTTTTCTAGAGTGTTTCCAAGTGGCAGATTTGTCTTTTTCTTGAACCCAAAGCGCCAACCGAAACTGGGACCAACCGAAACTGGGACGAACTCTTTATTTTTCAGTTGATTAAGCTCTTTGAGGATCTTCATAATGGGACCCTTTTTCAGGTCCAGATCTAAAAAATCCTGTTTGGTGAAGCAAACGAGGCAATCTCCAGTCACGTCTTCCTCTTGGAGCCGTTCTGCATATTTGTCATCAACCTTTACACTGTGCAGCCACTGGGTCACTTGCTCTTTTGTCCAGTTTTCCACTTCAGCTGGGAACTGTGCCTCTTGCTGTGGTCCTTCTTTGAGCCTCTGTAGATGAGATGTGATTTTGACAGCGGGGCCGTGTTTTATTCCAAAGTCCAATACGTTTTTCTTATTAATGTCTCCTAAAATGTCTCCTGAAACTTCCTCTTCAATGAATTTGTCAGCACAACTCTGATGAATTTTGACATCTGTCGTCAGCCAGCGGTGCACGTCCTCTTTGGTCCATGTTTCCATCTCAGGTGGGGGCTCGGTTGTTGACTGGCTCATTTTGAATCAATAAAAAAATTTATCCGGGAACAGAAAGAATGCATGAAAGATGAGAGAAAAAGTCCAAGATTACAGCTGCTGTGTCTCGAGCTGCGTGGTTTCACCTGTCTGCTTCACTCAGGAAATCTTTGGGTTAGCCATCCGGGACAAGCCCCAAAAAAATGTATATGGTCTCTTCAATATGAAATGTTATAGTGCAGGCTAGAATAGTAAATTAAATTCCAACAAAATATTTTACTGTGCAGCTGCCTTTAGTGTGATAATAACCTTAACGTATGCATACGAGTACCTTGTGCTCTGTAGCAACAGGAAGAGAGACCCTGAGCGGTTTTCAACAGCCGTATTTATAGTGATGCTTTATTAAGTTGTCTTGTGCTTACGTGTCATTTGTCATGAACACAAGAGTCTTTACCATAAATGGTTCTATTATCTACCTACACAACTTCTCGCTGTCTGCACATCATCTGAAGTTTGTCTGACTAAACAAAAATACATCGTATGGATCCCCATTACTTCCTCTTTGACCTTTCATGTCCACAATCATCACTCCATAAAACCATATTTTTGTCACGGTTCGATCCACTTCCCCGTTTCCGCCCTCACCTTCGCTGGCCTCCAAAGGGGTTCCTGTTACCCCTAGCTCAGTTCTGAAATTTCCCAGGCCACTTGCCCCTGTCACTTTCTAAGAAAACATTAACTGATTCTGGCTTCATTAATGTGAATATTCACTGGTTTTCCTCTATAAAACTGACTGGAAACATTACGGGACTTTTCAAGAAAAATCAAATAATTCAAATTTGTATTAGGTGGACTTTGTATAGAAAACTCGATGCTAGTAAAGCTAGTTATGCTGCTTTTAGACAGTGTCCATTCATTCTGCAACTGCAATTAACCATAATGAGAAGTGAGCTACAGTTCTCAAGTTTGAGTTTTGCAATTACATACTGTATGAATCTTATCTTTTTCACACACTTTCTGCAGTTAGAGCTTGTCTTAGTTTCACTCAACTTACATGTTATGTGTCACGGACATTAGTTTCTGTTCCATAAAGGGTTCTATGGTCTGCCTAAACAACTTCTCGCTTTTTTATTGTTCATCTGAAGTGCACTTGGTCTGAGGTTTGACACTTGGCTAAACAACACGTACATTCTCAGCACTTCTTCTCTTTCCGTTTATACTTCTCCTTTGTACTGTCATGGCCGCAAAGTGAATATGAAACCATACATTCTACGTGTTGGATTACTAACATGTTTTTGTTTAGCCAAGTGAGATACTTGAGACCAAAACTAATTATATAAACACGTTTGATTCTAACACCGACTCTTTCTGTTTCTCTTTGCTCATACGCGTCTCCCCTGACCATGGCTTTGTATTTTTTACTTGTGTATTTATCATATGTCTACTGTACCACCTGTGAACTTGTTAGCAGTAGTTTAATGTAGCAAAGGAGATTTACTTTTGAACTTAAAGGAATACTTCCCGCATACGGAACCGGCGTTCTATCATTAGAAAATCACTATTATAATATAATGAATGAGGTTCTTCTTCCCTCAGTCTTCCTTTGGCCCAGCTGTCCTGTTAATCTTAATGTGACATCACACATGGTGAAATGTAGGGTTAGACAGTGAGACCATAAAACACTCTTTCTGCCTTTTCTCAGGCTAGGATGAACCGATTTCTAAAAAAATTGCACATTTATACTACATAGGATCTCAGAGTTCAATACACCTTCATATTCCCACCTGGTGAAGTAGGTCTTTAAGTACAAGTGCGGTACTCGGCGCACTGCACTTGAGTTAAATTCCGAGGTACATTAATTTAGTATTTCAATTTCACAAACACAAGATTTACCTCCGTTTTACACAGAATGACCCACAAAACTTCCAATTCTTAACTAAAACACTTTATTGAAGGTATGTTTAAATGTCATTGAAATGCATATTCAATTCAAAATGAACTTGCAGTGATTTTGGTGCCACACTCTCTCAGCCTCCACAAACTACTGCAGTACATTCATTTAAAAACACGTCACAGCTTTGCATCACTGGCCACCAGAAAACAGTTTAGTCTTTTTACATGTAATTCTTCATATACGCCATCCAGTCCTACAGTATGAACATGTATATAGAAACCCATACAACATAAATAAAAACATAGCAGTTGTTAATATCCATTGATACTGGCATGAAAAGTGACATTAATATGATCATTATTCGTCTTTTTTTTTTTTTAAATCGCCCTGAGTCTCCGCGCTGCATTCATGTCACCTTGGAATAATCGTACAAATTATTTTACAGTTGAAAGAAACGACAACAAAAAAAAAATCAGACTTATTTAAATCCATCGGGACGCCATGATTGAAGTTTTTTTCTGCTCAGCTTCTTTCACGATAACAATGAACATAATATTCCTTTAACACTTCAATATTCTCATTGATATTTCCACAAACTAAAGCTCTGGCAAAAAATTAAGAGACCAGTCTGGATTTTTCTTAAATCTTCCTCTGTACATTACTTAATGGAAATGCTCTTTAATGACAAAACATGTATTGGAATTTGGTAGAAATGTTGTCAGTAGTTTATATTATAAAACCAAAATGTTCATTCTACTCAAACATATGCCTAAAAATAGTCAAACGAGAGACACTGAACATTTGGAGGGGTCTTCTAATTTTTTTCCAGAGCTGTACATTAATATTTTTCACCACGTTATTGGTCCTGGACACTGTACAAATCAAGAAATCTTTACATAGTGAAATAAAATCTTTTATTAACTTTCTCAATTTGTGAAATTACTCCAAAGATTTTCTGACTTCTCTGTGTTTACAAATGGACTGACGATTATGGCTTTATTTTTAGAAGATAAATCCGGCAAACATCTCCTAATTATTTTACGGACTTTGAGATGCACATGCAAAAACACCCCAGTGCAAAATGTAATGCCTCCTTTGAAATCTACTTCCTTTGCATTTTTACGTGTGTAAATACACAAGATTAATGTGTTCGGCTTAGCCAAAACACAGGTGACCTACACCCCAATACTGTCCCTGAATGCACCATGACTGAAACGGCAGCTGCTGCTACGTTAACATGCTACACAGACTCACAGGGAAATGCCTTGATTCAAATTATTAGTTTGTGTGTTAGAGACTTATGGAAATGCATTTAAAAAAAAAGTATATTGTTAGTATTTTTCCCAATATTTGGACTTTACAGAGATTAATCATTGTGCCTTGAAGGTCACACACAATGTTTTAAATGTGTGTTATTCACAGACCCATAGTTCCAGTGTTGTTGAAATAATTTAGGTTACCAAAAATGTCCAAAATAATGTAAATTGTAAATGTCTTTCGCTATCCAAAAGGCTTTTTTACCAGGGAACAAAGAATAGGTTCACAACTTTGAGCTTTTCTGCAGCAATGGAAGTAAATGAAGCCTTGAAAGTTGATGCAAAAAAAATTGCCTAGGTGTCCCAACTTTAGTTGCCGACTTCCAAACCCCTCTGTCTGTATAAAAGCGGTGTTGTAACAGCCTGTGTTTAAAGCATTATTTGGACTATATTGACCTGCAAGAAATAGTAGATTGATTGATATTATTGTTGGATTAGATAGATGGATTGATTATTTTATTTTCAGAGTACATTTAGATAAACTGCGTAAATTGCAATAAAAACTGGAAAAATTGTGGCATTCTAGAATGTTTGACTGGTAGTGTAGAATGCAAAATATATATTTGAAATTCTTAAATGGTTGGATTGGAAACGGCTTATTTAAATTAACTGCTTTTGATTTAAATGAAAATTTTCTTTCAGCCTTTTTGCTCATTTGTAACAGTCGGTAGAAGCCTGCGCTAAGGTATTAACTTTTGGCATCATATTTTTGCATAAAAACTAGCCTACACTCGCATTATTTTGCCTGTACACACACATACATTAGATTCTATATACGCTACATAAAAAAAGTGGTTTAAGCATTTTTAATTTAGCTTTTTTCTATGAGATGCTTTATACATGTTTTCCCACAGGATGTGAATGCAGCATTAATACCAACACTCACATGAGCCAAAAATAAACTAAACACTAGGGTTGATTCCCGAATAGTCGAATAGCCCGGTTCGACTGCCGATTTCACAGTCAAATAGTCGCAAAATGTTGTAATGAAAAAAGGGTAATTCTATCCCAGCTATATCGGGGGGGGGGGGGGGGGGGTACTGAATGTCTGATTTTACATGGAATGAGTTGGTTTAGCCCAATATATCATGATACAGTGGCTATATAGTTGTGTTAATATCAGCCTATTTTTAATACTGCTAATATAAATTTGAACATAACACATGATCTTTTAAGCAATCTCATTCGTGTGTGTGTGTGTGTGTGAATTGTAGACTAAGTCGCGATAAAATTAATTCCTATGCCAAACTGAAATTTGTTTTTTCAGCCCCTTTGAGTGTGGGGCAAAAATTGAAGCCACAATCGCAAATGAGATTTTTTGAGCAAAAAAAAAAAAAAAAAAAAGCATGAATTCGACGATTAATCGACTATAGGCAAGATCCGACTATGTGAATTCTCGGTCCGGGTTCACCTTTTACTAAACTGAAATGTTCGGCCATTTTCTGTCAGCAGTGTCCTCTTGTATCAAACATCAATTCCTAAACTCCTTTTCCACGGTTGCTTTATTATCTCCGACAGAGAGAGAGAGACAGCGAATGCCTCGTGTTGCATTGAAGTCCTGTTGGTGTGTAGTAAATAACAGAGAGTAGATACAGGGGGCTTAGTTTAGGATTTTGTGGTACGGATGGAGCTTGAGAGAGGACGTGAATGCTCTTATATTAGCGATCAGAGTGACTTCTTTGAGAGATGGCGAGGAGGTCGGTAGGAAGGTGAGTTCGCTGACTTCTCCGTAGCTAGAAGAGGAGGGGGGGCTGGGGTTGCTAGGGGGGTTGTCGGGGCTTTCGGGGCCACAGCCGGCAATGCTCTGTTCTGGAGGGTCGTTCTCCTCCGCTCCGAATCCAACAACCTGGGACGGACGGAGAGAAAGACAAAAGCATCAATCTCTTTCAAAGGTTTTTTTATTAGATTGCAAAGTAGCAAAGCAACTGCAGTACAATGGATGACAACTTTTTTCCCCTTTTTTCCCCCCCCCCGAACATACCCCACCCATATCCCACCCTCACACCCAATCACAAACAATCCTGCATTAAGAAATTAGTACAAAAAAAATAATACATAATGTTCAAAAGCATCAATCTAAACGCATTTTAAAAAAAAATAATTTAAACACAATGAAACAAAAAATAATAAAATATATATTAAAATACAAAAAATAATTATAAAAACAACAATTAATTTTTTTCTTCTAAAAAGGATAAATATATCTTAGATTTTACAGTATATAACATTTAATTTAGCTGAGGCTTCTATACAAAAACGACTACTAGGAAGTGCATTCAAACTCAGAAACAGCCAGTATAATTTATTTTTAAACCAAAATTGAGTTCAATTTAGATCATATCAATCTTTTTGAGCATTTTTATTTTTATGATCACTTTTGTAGACTTTCTTCCAGACAGCTAATTTCTATATGAATCAACTTGCAGATCTTATTTTTATGAACTAGACCATTTCAAATTCCAGACAGACTTACTTTTGATGGACTTATTATATATATATATGACTTTTTAAGGATGTTTATAAACCCTGATAGACACACACACACACACACACAGACAGACAGACTCACGTGTACGCTGAGCTTCCGGCTGCTGGCGTTTCTGTGTTCGAGGAACCATGAGACCAGCTCGGCCTGGGAGAAGAGTTTCAGAGCCTCGATCTGTCAGAGACCACAGAGGGTTAGAAACAAAGCACCAAGATGAACCCTTTACATAGCTGCTTTACACTATACTATTGATTTCAAAATACTGATGTTGGTTTATAAAGCACTAAATGGTTTAGCGCCAAAATACATTACTGATCTGCTGATACGTTATGAACCGTCCAGAGCCCTTAGGTCGTCTGGGACATGTTTACTTACATGTTTAAATCGAGTCTGAAGACTTTTCTGTTTCCATTTTAACCTGTACTTTTTATTTTATTTAAATGTTTTACTTCTTTTCATTCGCTTTTAAATGTCTTCTAATGTGTTTTATGTATTTTAATCTTGCCCCTGTAAAGCACTTTGAGTGGCCTTGTGATTGAATTGTGCTATATAAATAAACTTGCCTATACGATATGTCTTCCTCCCTCCACCTCTCACTGGATTGATCATAGCTGGGCTGGGCATGCATTTCGCTGGGTCGTTCTCCCCTTTCTTGCTTTCCCGCGACCGACTTAAAATTCGGAGGCAGGGGACACACATTCTTCTTCTACGTTTTAATTGCGAATCACTGCCACACACGGCCGTACTGCCTCTAGCGTAGTGTCGGGCTTTTATATGAGCAGTTAAGTTAGAAAGTAGCCTCTCTACATCTCCTTCTCAAAAAGTCCCGGATGAAATATATATAAATATATAACATTGAATAGTCCTGCCTCTGCAAATTTAAGACCTTTGAGTTATGGATTTAAGACCAGCATATCACATTTTTAATACATTTAAGACTTGTTAAGGATCCGCGGACACCCTGACCATATAATAGGACCAAGATGAACCCTTTACATGGCTGCTTTACACTGGGACATATAGAAAGAGTTTAGGGCCAGGTTCCAGGGACATATAGAAAGAGTTTAAGGCCAGGTTCCAGGGAGTTAGAAGGAACAGGGAGTTAGAACAATATAACTAGGACTAGCATTAACCTAACCACAGAGGGAGTTAGAATAGGGATTTCCATGGTTATCACTTAACCGTTCACCGATAATACTGAGCGCATCATGTCTCTTTTTTCTTTTGTTGGCTACTTCAACTAATTAAGTACTATTTCAATACAGTATTTCACTTGGGGATGTTCTAGAGGATAAAAATCCACCAGAATGAGCAAACAACTAAAGAAAGATATTCACTCATTTTGACAAAAAGTGATTTTGACAACAAGGGTTCTCCAGAATCGCTGACCTTTTAATATGGAGGGAGAATTAGGGGGATTCTCTCAATTGATCTCTCGAGTATAAATAAAGGTTAAATTAAAATAAAATGAAATAAAGGTGTAGGGGCCTTAGTGTCTCACATTATACTGGAACATATAGAAATAAATAATAATAATAGTAATAATAATAACAACTATAATGATATTATTAATAATAACAATAATAATAATAATAATAACAACAACAGAGGTGCCTCACCTCCTTCTCGAGCCTCTTGAAGACGTACTGCTGCGTGACGACCTCAAACCAGTTCCTGTCGACCTCCTCTCCCAGGTGAGCGTCCTCACACTCCTTCAGCTTGATGAGAGCCGTCACCTGGGTCCTAAAGCCCTCCGCACTCAGGCCCGACAGACGCTCCCCGAAACTCACCAGGAACTCCTCGATCTTAGCCTCCACAAACTCCGTGCTGAGGACAAAAACGGTGAGCCTCTTTTGTTTACATACCATTTACAGAGCCAATTTTATTTGTAAATTATTATTTTTGAGCTCACACACAGTACGGACAGGAGACAGACATATCATGAGGAGATATTCACAAACTCTGTACTGTGAGGATAAAGAAAATACATTGAAAAAAGTATTTTTGTCAAAGGTTTCCAACATTTTTTATGGTGAATTTACAATACTTTTTTATCAACGTCATTTTACCAAATTTCCACCACCTTAAGTGTCAGCGAATAACAAACTCTGTGCTGTGAACACCAAAGGAATACATTTAAAAAGCTATTTTTGGCTCAGGGTCTCAACACATTTAACCAATTTATTTTAAAATCTTTATTTAAAAAGGTGGAGTTAGCGATTTTGGAGAACGCTTGTTGTCAAAATCACTTTTTTTCTAAATGAGTGAATAACTTGTCATACTGTGCGTGCACTAAAAAAAAGCAGGCCTTTTTTTATAACTTTCCCAGGAAACAAATATAAACAGTAAAACTCAACAGATTTTGTCTCACTTGAACTTTGTGGCCTGTGTTTCCACGGTGACGGAGAATCCCAGCACTCCAGAGGTGTTTCTGCAGGTAGGGTACACCTGGTACCTGGGGGGAAAAGGATATGAGATGATTAAAGAAATGCATGCACATGTAATGAGAAATATTGCATAATGTATGTCTCCAAAACAAAGTGAAATGTTCGATTCATCAAATGCTTATTCTAAAAGCACTCAGACAAGTTACACCTATCCCATTGTCTTATACTTCATCTCTAAGGACCCAAGAGACAGGCAGCTTCTCCACATATTCAATAAACGGCATCCAAGTCACATCATACATCTGGATGGACTGCACTTTCTTTCTTTTTTAACACTTTATTTATGCATGTTTCTTAATGTCAGTACACACACATTAAAGGCATCATAGGAGATTATCTGCAATATGCACTTTTTAATATGTTGTGAAAAGTGCTTTTTACACCCCAACAGCAATAAATGACTTATGGGCAATGAAAAAGAAACGAAAAACCCCCAAATTCTGTACCTTCTATAAACCTGTTAAAATGCTGACCAATCGGAGACGATGGACCCGTATCTAAAGAACCAATCACAATCCTGCGCGTTCTCTCCCCTCTGTGTGCGAGCCTGAGCGCGTTCACGGAGGGCAGAGAAAGCGTTCGTGCCATATCGTAGTAGGCTACCTGGCAGTGGACTAGACTCGTGACTTGAGCCTTTTGACTTGACAAGACTTGCTACTTTCCCCAAAACCCAAAGATTAAAAAGTAGGCTATATTTTTAAGTAGGCTACTGCTCTGTATCTTTCATCATGTAGCCTAGTGTAGCGGAGGAAACTGGTGGATGTCGCCTACCGGTACCGCGCTGATCTGCTTATCACTGGTTTCACTTCAGAGGTGTCGGCCAGAACACCACTTAAGGCCAAAAACGTCAGACTATAAGCATGAGAAGAGGAGTATGGTTTTTCCGCTCTTTATTTTCCTTCTTTCACAGGCACAGCAGCATAGATCGCAGGAAAAGAGACACAGGCTTACATTCCGCTCGTGAGGAGACGTTAGAACAGCTGTTGCGACCTGCGAATCGCGGCCGTCAATAACATCCATAAACTGTAACTTATAACAGCGATCGGGACTGCATGTACTTACTCACACACGGGTGATTCACATAAACACGTTTCAACTGTGTCGACTACTGCGGCAACATGCGCGCTCACACACCTGACCGAGAGAGAAGAGAAAAGGAAACTTACTAGACAGACCCTCCGGCCGACTGACGTCACGGCCACTAACTGACAGCTATACTGTCATCCACACTGAACAAAACTCATCTCAACACTCTATAAGAAATAACAACACTGTAACCTATAAACTTTGGGGCCTTTTCTGCATGTAGCCTATGTGTGAGTGTTTGTGTGTGTGAGTTAAATGTTAACAATCACTGGTAAACAGTGCAATTGGGAAGTGCAGCCAGCAGCGCTCGTGCACGGCTGTGTGTCGAGGGGTGGGGGAGGGAGTCCCGAGGGGAGAGGGAGGAGTTAAACGGAACTCCGAGGACAAGCTAATTTCAAATCATGCTAGCTCTCTCAGATCGTACAGTATAGCTTTAAATGGTCCCATCAAATAATAAACCAAAACATACCCCCATGTTTTCATGTTTTACTTAAAATTAAATAGAAATTTCCTTTGAATGTTCAAACCTTCCCAGCACCTAGTCCGTCTGAAAACCCTGAAATGTAACTAACACTCCGTAGACTCACCCCAGTGTCTCCTTGGTCCGGAGGAAGTCAAAGCACGGCTCTTCCATGTGCATCTGTGGAGACGGACAGAAGACACATGAACTAAAGCTTCACTCACATTAAACTCCTGTTTTAAATGTGTTTAAACGTCATCAGAACTCACCACCATCAGCTCCATGAGAGCGTGTTCTCTGAGGTTCTTCAGCCCCGACTGTAAGGACACAAACAAATGTACAGTCACATTAAGCTTCAGAATTAATAAAAAAGTCACACATGACGTGAACTAATCATCTTTATTCATAGATTTCATCATGTATGATGAAATAACTAGGGTTGGGAATATCAACATTGGCTACATGGAATGTAAAGCCCACTGAGGCAAATGTCTATTTGTTATTTTGGGCTATACAAATAAAACTGATTTGATTTTACAATATGGCTACAATCCACTCATAGACTTAAGCCAACAGTCCGAATGGATTTTTAAAAGGAACAGACTGACATAGCAGAAATGCTGCTTTCCAAACAAAGGTTGCGTTCCGAATCGCATACTTTCTACTATATAGTATGTAGAAAAAAGATTTAGGATGTCCCGATTCTTGTGGCCAGATTTAGGATGGTTAGAAGTACCCGGATTTCCAACGGCCAAGATTGTTAGTGTTGAAAAGTGCATCCTATTTGGGCGATTCTGACCCACAAACCAGTGCGCACGTGAAGTGACGCAACATCGACGAAGCCTCCATATGAAAACAAACGGGGATGCGACGGATATAAAAGCAAGAGGCAAGATCAAGGCGCAATGTTATGATGAAATAAGAGAGAAAAGTATGTCCCAATAGTATGCCTACTGCATCCTAACTAGATTATTTTTATCGTCGGATGTAGTATGTAGAATAGAAAAAAGGAAGAGTATGCGATTCGGAACGCAACCTAACAATCTTGGCCGCATGAAGTAGGACATCCGGGTACTTCCTATCCTAACCATCCTAAATCTGGCCACAAGAATCGGGACATCCTAAATCTTTTTTCTACCAAACTATATATTTCAGGTGTGTGTGTGTGTGTGGGGTGTGGGTCTGTCCTCACCTGGAAGTAGACGGTGACCTCAGAGTTTGCGTCGCCCTTGTTGAGGGATTTGACTTTACAGAGATGATGTTTCTGAGGAAGCTCCACCACCCGGAACAACACGGGGACCTCTGCTGTCAGCGGCTGGAACTGCAGCTTACTGGAGAGACAGACAGACAGACAGACGAACAGACAGACAGACAGACGGACGGACAGACAGACAGACAGACAGACAGACAGACAGACAGACAGACAGACAGACAGACAGACAGACAGACAGACAGACAGACAGACAGACAGACAGGGGCAACACAGAGACAGACAGACAGGGGCAACACAGAGACAGACAGACGAACAGACACACAGGCAACACAGAGACAAATAGACAGACAGACAGACAGACAGACAGACAGATAGACAGACAGACAGACAGACAGATAGATAGATAGATAGATAGACAGACAGACAGGCACACACACAGGGGCAACACAGAGACAGACAGAGACACAGACAGACAGACAGACACAGACAGACAGACACACAGGGGCAACACAGACAGACAGACAGACAGACAGACACACACAGGCAACACAGAGACAGACAGACACAGACAGACAGAGACACAGACAGACAGACAGACACACACAGGCAACACACACACACACACACACACACACACACACACACACAGTTAACATCATATTTACAGATCAGACTCCTATGCAGAGCAAAAACTTTTTGCAAATACATTTTTATATAATTTTAATAAACAAATGTTTATTTTTTTTCAAACACAAAATATTTAGAAGATTTTTGTATTTACAATTTTTTATTATTTTTTTTAATCACAAATGAATTTTACTTTAAATAAAAACATTGTTTTATTGCAGTGGGTTAAGTTTTGCTCAAGCTCTGCTAAATACAGACACTAAAGTAACTCCATAGAAAATGTGAATGTGAAATACACAAATGAAGCAGGATACTCACTCTATGAAATACTGCAGGAACTCCTTGGACTCCTGTTGGGGGAAACAGTTTTAGCAAGATTAAAACCTTTTTTCTCTTTTTTGTCACAATATATTTATATATCCATCCATCCATCAACCCATCCATCCATCCATCCATCCATCCATCCATCCACTTATCTAGCCATCCATCCATTCATCCATCCATCTATCCACTTATCTATCCATCAACCCATCTATCTATCTATCCATCCATCCATCCGCCCATCCCAGATCTTGAGGCGTTTCACCGTGCTAGTGAAGTTGCCCTGCACCAGTCCCTCATTTTACTGACTATCTATCTATCTATCTATCTATCTATCTATCTATCTATCTATCTATCTATCTGTCTATCCATCTGTCTATCCATCTCACCGTGCTAGTGAAGTTTCCCTGCACCAGCCCCTCACAGTAGAGTTCTGCCTTCAGCGCAGTCACAAAGGTCATGAGGTCGTCCACGGTCAGTCCCTTCATCACAGCTTTGTACTTCTGCATCACAGACCAGCGGCAATGCTCCAAGATCAACAGGCGAGTGTCCCTGTACACAGAGGAGGAGAATTCATTTTATATCAGTCATTCAAAAGCCAACTCAAAACTCACCTCTTCAAGAAAGCATGTGACCCTTGACCCCACCCGACTCGATTCAAAATCTCATTTTAATACGTCTTTCTTCTTTTCTGCCCTTTTTCGAAAGGTCAAAGCACATTTAAGACAGTTTATTTTCATTTGTCGTTTTCATTGTAAATAATAATTCATTGTAACTGTCCACTTGTTTCATAATTGTATTGTATTGTTTCGTATTGCTTATTCTTTTCTTTTTCTTTACTTGTTCGAAATAAAAACCAGCGGCAATACTCCAGGATCAACAGACGCGTGTCCCTGTACATAGAGATTATGAGATTTAAAAAAAAAAGGTCACCACAACCATACCACCACTGAATATCCTGTGCAATCAATTTTATTTTTAGAAAATTTAAAGTAAAATTACTTTCTAATGTATTAAAGCTGGGGTGGAGGATTTGGGGAGAAAATGGCAGTTGGGATAGAGATTCAAATCCAAATACCTCAACCGCTCCACTTGTTCTCTTTGGTCCCTCCCCTATGGTCCCTCCCTGACACGCTCTACACCAACAAAGTCGTGCCAAAGTGAATGGACAGTCCCAACAGCCAATAAGAACAGAGAATTGGAGCCTCCCTCTGATTGGTCAAAGTGTCAGCTCATGTTAACTTTGACCAATCAGAAATCATATACCCCAGCTTTAATGCAAATTCAAAAGTTTGCAGATTCAACAAACACAATGTACTAAAACAGATTAAAACATTTTTTGTTTCTGATTACTCATTTATTTCATCAACTCATTATTAAAAAGTGAAAGTATGAAATACAAATCACGGGGGAACGTTTCATAAAAATGTGTCTGTATCATATCGTGGACTGAGTAATTAGCTAACATGTAATTTATTGTTGGACATATAAAAAGGTGTGTGTGTGTGTGTGACTGTGTGCGGGCCTGCGCGTGTGTGTGTGTGTGTGTGTGTGCAACATACTTTCCGAGTCTCTCTGGTTTGATGAGGATGTTGAAGTAGGTTTTCTTGAGCTGCTCTGAGAACATTGTGAAGACTCCGGGGTCTGCGGTGAAGTCTGCCAGATGGTCCACTATCAACCTCAACAGCAGCTGAAACGGCACAGAACAGAAAAGTTACTGGAGGTAGTAGTAAAGGTGCTCCGAGGAAATTTCCATTTGTGTTAATTCTAGCGCCCCCATTTGGACAAAAGCGGTAGTGTTTTAATCACGCCAGCTGTTGTTCCTGGGTGAGCGTATACCCCATGACAAAGGCATTAAGAAAAACTATATAAAAATAGCATTCTTTACACTGATGGTCTCGTTTGCTGTTATACAAATTATAAAAGAAGAAGAAGAAGAAGAATTATAGAATAAAATAAAATAAGAAATTATGAAAAGGTATAAAAGCGTGTATGTGTCTGTCTGCCTCCCTGTCTGTCTGTCTGTCTCACCGGTAGCTTGTGGTTGAACCCTTTCAGTCTGATGACCAGTCTGTGCTCTCTCTGTCTGTCTGTCTGTCTGTCTATGAGCCTGTCTGTCTGTCTGCCTGCCTGCCTGCCTGCCTGCCTGCCTGTCTGTCTCACCGGTAGCTTGTGGTTGAACCCTTTCAGTCTGATGACCAGTCCGTGCTCTGCCTGTCCGTCTGTCTTTCTCCCTGCCTCCCTCCATGTCTGTCTGTCTGTCTGTGTGTCTGTCTGCCTCCCTGTCTGTCTGTCTGTCTCACCGGTAGCTTGTGGTTGAAGCCCTTCAGCCTGATGACCAGTCCGTGCTCTGCGGCGACCAGCTTGTATTCCAGCTGAGCCACGTCAGCCTCGTACGCCGGCTCAGCCAGGTTATGAGCCAACACGTTCACAAAGATATCGAACAGAACAAGGCTGAAAAACAAGAATATACTGTTAAACACACACACACAAGTACGCATACATTTGTGCTTTCTCACTTTCTCTCTCACACACACACACACACACACACACACACACACACAATGTCTTGATGATTGAATTAAGTTATGGGCCAAAACGTTCACAAATACATCGAATAGAACCAGACTGAAAACACAGGGATATACTGTTAAACACACACATACACACACACGCATCAATACGTTAAAACACACATACATACACACACACAGAGGAACAGCACAGTCAATACACACACACTCACTCACTGACTCTCTCCTACAAACACACACATCACACAGACTCACACACATGTTTGTACGGCTATACTTGTGAGCACATTCATTGACATAATGCATTCACTAGCCCCTTACCCTAACCCTAACCATCAAAACTAAATGCCTAACCCCAACCCTTACACTAAAACTAAAACATAGTGTTAACCCTCAAAAGGCCTGTCCAAAAAATTTACTCACTCTTAGGTCTAAATTCAAAATTGGTTCTCTCTCACACACACACACACACACACACACACACACACACACACACACACACACACACACACACACACACACACACACACACACACACACACACACACACACACACACACACACACACACACACACACACACACACACACACACACACACACACACACACACACACACACACACACACACACACACACACACACACACACACTAATGATGATTGACTTTAACGTGGACATTCATGTGTGTGTCTCTTACTTCTCAGGACTCTTCTGAATCACCGGGGAGATCAGGTTGAAACGAATGTACGCTGAAAAACAGAAAACATTATTATTTAATCATTTACTTTATTTTAAACCCCACAAACAAACTTTTCTGTTTATAAAATTAAAAGTAAGTTTTGTTGGTTTGAAACAATTTCGAAAAAAATTACTTGGAATTTTGTGTGAAACACTTTGATATCAATTTGAAGTTTTTGCATATTTATTTATTTTCAACTTAAACTGCTTATAATAGATAATTCAGCATTCGATTTCAATATTCCTTTATTAATTAATTTATTTAATGAGTCATTTATCTATGTACATATCTATTATATCTTCCCATAATCACACTTGTGTCTGTAAACAGTTCTTAGTATTTACAAGTTCCTTAAAAATCACACAGTACTGCTCCATAAATAAAAAAATAAAGTAAAATGCAAATATCCACAGTTGAGGGGCTTGTTTGTACATTTATCTATTTCTAAATGTATTTATTATAATGGCGGATATAGTCCTCTATAGTTGAGGCGTTTGTTTGTACCCACCTTTGGGTATCTTGAACTTGTTGTCCTTCTTGTACCACAGAGCGCCGCGCTCGTTGTTTATGATCCGGACGGGAAACTCTGAGTCTGGACAGTCCGACGCTTTCAGGGCGAAATCCGTCGCTGAAAAACAAAGAAAAAAGAAAAAAAAGTACAATTAAAACTGTGCTATAAATCAGCTATTGTATGAATCATTAAATGTTTTCCTTTTACATTGTGATAATGTAGTAAATATAACTTTTAACTAGTGCTGTCAGTTTAACGCGTTATTAACGGCGTTAACGCAAACCCATTTTAACGGCGTCAATTTTTTTATCGCGCGATTAACGCTCGTCATGGCCTAGGAAATGTTGTGGTTGTTGTTTCACATGCTGTTGTATCACCTAGTAATGTTAGTAACAACTGAAACACCACAAACTATACATATGGCTCGCATTTAAGTTACTGTCAATATATAGCATATAGCCTATTGTTATTTGCACTGAATTGCAAATTATGATATTTGAGAAGAAATACACTGAATTACAATGGTGTAGACATCATTGTAATTAAGTGTATTTCTTCTGTAATATCATAATTAGAATGGGTGTGATGAGAGCATTAAAATGAGGAACAATAATGGGACAAAAAGAAATCAAGGGACATTCAGGCTAGAATAAATAATCGCGATTAATCACAAGTTAACTATGACATTAATGCGATTAAATATTTTAATCGTTTGACAGCACTACTTTTAACACAAGATTAACCTGGCCAAGACAGCAGCACTATGTCAAAATAATCACATCAAATACATGTATTTTTCATACACCACATTCAGCATCCAATTTATATACATGGCATGATCAGGGACACAAGAAAATCGTCATATTTTCATACCGATGAATTTGTTCTCAGCAGGGAGGTGGAGGTCTGTGTTGAGTTCAAAGTCTCCGGCCCAGCGCTGTGCCCACTCCTCTGGGATGTCTGGGGGGGCAAAACAAACACACACAAGATTAATATGAGTACAAGCTGTCTTATATTTAGTTGTTTGGTTTGATTTAAATGTAATGACCAGCAAATGTTTCAGCTGTGTGTATTTGTGCGTGCGTGTGTGCGTGCGTGCGCGTGAACCAATATAGATTTTAGACCTTGAGAGTGAGGACATTGTTGGAAAATGGGGACATTTTGTCCGGGTCTCACTTTGGGACAGGCCTTTAAAGGGCTGTTTGAGGGTTAACACTAGGTTTTAAGGACAGACCTTTAAAGGGCTGTTTGAGGGTTAACACTAGGTTTTAAGGACAGGCCTTTAAAGGGCTGTTTGAGGGTTAACACTAGGTTTTAAGGACAGGCCTTTAAAGGGCTGTTTGAGGGTTAACACTAGGTTTTAAGGACAGGCCTTTAAAGGGCTGTTTGAGGGTTAACACTAGGTTTTAAGGACAGGCCTTTAAAGGGCTGTTTGAGGGTTAACACTAGGTTTTAAGGTTCAGGTATGAATTAGGTTTATGTTAGGGTTAGTGTAAGGGTTGGGGTTAGGCATTTAGTTTGGATGGTTAGGGTAAGGGGCTATAAGGGGCTAGGGAATGCTTTATGTCAATGAATGTCCTCACAAGTATAGCCTTACAAACGTGTGTGTGTGTGTGTGTGTGTGTGAGAGAGTGAGTGAGTGAGTGAGAGTGTGTGTCTCTTACCCTCCTTGTTGTAGCAGGTTCCAAACCATTTCTCTCTGAGCGGACAGTGACCCTCGTTCTCTGGCGACAGCAGCAGGAGGTTCGCCCTGTCTGGAGTCAGCAGCGTCACAGCTTCACTGATCACCTGAACACACACACACACACACACACACACAGAAACAAACACGCACACACACACATGAAAACACACACACACACACTTTAACTCAATATGATATAAATGCCATCCAAAACAACTGAGAAATGCACAATACTGCACACAAGCAGCGGTCGAGGAATGGAAAAAAATCACAATGCAATATTTTCGGCCCTACTTTTTTTCTTACAAGATGTGAAAATAATCACGTAAACACATTTACTGATAAGAAGTTACGCTTAATGGTTGATTCTAGTCTACTTTTTACCTGTGTGTCATACTCAAACATGAGCTGGTCCCCGGTGAGGAAGTCTTCTTTAGGAAACAGCTGCATGTTCTCACAGATGTTCTCCACAAACTCTATGGGGTCCGTCTGGGGGAAAACATTTATATTTATGTTTAATCTCATATTTACAACATTTAACACAAGTTCAATCACATATTTACATTGAATTATTAACACGGTATCATAGAGATTATTGGAGTTTCTTTGTTGCTATAGAATTGTTTCATTTGACCTATTTTTTTCTAATTAATTATTTTGGGGAAAAACCTAGTTAGCAATTAAAGGTGCAGTGTGTAATATGACATCATCAAGAAAGTTCTACAAAGTTCTAGAATGCAACACTCCCTGGGTAACCCCAACCCTTTAGAATAATAACAGAAGCTACAGTGGCCTTCAAGGAAAGGAACAATTCTAAATTTTGAACAATGCACCTGATGACATTCCAACTATGACACTTTCAAGATGGCGGCACTAGGCCTTGGTCCAAAATATGCAGAAATATGGACATATATGAGACCCTTTCTAAGGGGGAAAAAAATTATTCAAAACATTTTTTTCAGCTATTATGCACTAAATTAAATGTACTTATGGATATTAAAATTACTTTCTACAAAATCTGCTAGGAAATAAAACCCAAAATTCTACACACTGCAGGTGTAAATTACATTTTTATAACATTTCTGACTGTTGTTTTTGTAGCATCGAGTATCAGTGATTGAAGGGTTGAAACCTCATCTCGTCTAATTGAAAGTATTGTTTAGCGGAAAGACAGATCTATTCATTGTTCATTTATTTATTATCATCTTTACACATTTGTTATATTAATTCAGCCGCTTTACCTGCTCCTGGTAGTGGAACTCGTTGGCTTCGATCTTCTGAATTTCTTCATAAATCCTGAAAGAAAATTGATATATTACATTTTATTTTTTGTGGTGAAATTCTTTTTTTTTATAACCAAACAAAGAAGGCATATTTCTCTATTTGCTACAATGGATATGATATTATTATTAATTATCTGTTTGAAATCAGAATGTATTGTGGAGCCTGACCTCTGCTGGGGTCCCAGAGTCTGAAGCATCTTCAGGTACTGGAACACAAAGTGGACAACCTGCACAGAGGGACAGAATGTGTGTGAGTTATGGGACAAGGAAGCATTTAGAAATAAACAAAAATGTATGTGTGTGTGTGTGTGTGTGTGTGTGTGTGTGTGTGTGTGTGTGTGTGTGTGTGTGTGTGTGTGTGTGTGTGTGTGTGTGTGTGTGTGTGTGTGTGTGTGTGTGTGTGTGTGTGTGTGTGTGTGTGTGTGTGTGTGTGTGTGTGTGTGTGTGTGTGTGTAATTGTGCAACTATGGAACCAATTTGAGTTTTAAACCTTAGGAGTGAGAACATTTTTGGAAAGTGAGGACATTTTGTCCGGTTTTCACTTTGGGACAAGCCTTTAACCCATTGATGACTATGGCAATCTAGGATGCATGTCCTTAATGCCTGACGGTTTTCTGAAAAAATAGTATGAATTGTAAAGTCTACCAAAACCTTAATATCTAAGCCTGTGTAGCACATAGAAACATGAAATAAAATACATTTAAAAGGTAAGGTTCACAGGTTTTATTTAAACATGCTCCCTTAGCGCTTACAAACCAACAAATATTTATAAAAATTGTCAAAATTAGATGGGGGAGAAAAAAAAGAATAAATAATAGAAAATATTTAAAAATAATGTGCTAGACAAGGTTATAATCCTGCTTCTTTTTAGCATGGATAGTAGTGACTGAGTGTGCAGTGGAGGGATAAAGATAGACAGATATAAGAAGGAGAAGATAACTTTATTTTATTATTTAGTTCAGTTATCACTGGCACCATAAATCCGATTTTCCAGTACAACTGGAACGCAGACTGACTCCTGCTGTCGGGAGCCGATCAGCTGGTCCAAACGGCTGTATACCACGGAGATGAAAACGAAACTGAAACTTAACTATCGCCTGAATTTGAGTTGGAGCATCAAAATATAGCCTGAATTCATAAATATTGTTAATAAATAGATGCAATGTGTTTTTTTTTATTATTCTTTATTTATTAATTTTTTGATTGGCATGATTTTCGGCAAACCACACATTTTTTGGGTGGTCACGTGGTCTTAAAAAATCAACAAAACCCACCTCATGTGTATTTGAACCAATGACGGTGCATTCTATGTTGCGCACGCCATGAAAATTAGATAAAGTAACATTGCTGCGTGACGCAGCATCAGGCAGGAGATACAATGTGGCATCACGCAGCAGCCGTCATCAATGGGTTAAAGGGCTGTTTGAGGGTTAACACTAGGTTTTAAGGACAGGCCTTTAAAGGGCTGTTTGAGGGTTAACACTAGGTTTTAAGGACAGGCCTTTAAAGGGCTGTTTGAGGGTTAACACTAGGTTTTAAGGACAGGCCTTTAAAGGGCTGTTTGAGGGTTAACACTAGGTTTTAAGGACATGCCTTTAAAGGGCTGTTTGAGGGTTAACACTAGGTTTTAAGGACAGGCCTTTAAAGGGCTGTTTGAGGATTAACACTAGGTTTTAAGGTTCAGGTATGAATTAGGTTTATGTTAGGGTTAGTGTAAGGGTTGGGGTGAGTGAGTGAGTGAGTGTGCGCGTGGTTGTGAGCTTGTGTGTGTGTGTGTGTGTGTGTGTGTGTGTGTGTGTGTGTGTGTGTGTGTGTGTGTGTGTGTGTGTGTGTGTGTGTGTATTAACCTGGTAGAAGTTCTTGTATCCCTGGTCAGTGAGTGTGATGGAGATGGAGAAGATGGAGTAGGTCTGATTCTGGTCGAAACCGGTTTCACTGTTTCCTCCAAACAAAGCCAGAGCCCAGCACCTGACACACACACAGGCACACACACACACAGGAACACACACACACACACACACACACACACAGATAGAGATATAGACACACACACACACACACACACACAGGAACACACACACACACACACAGATAGAGATATAGACATACACACACACAGATAGAGATATACACACCACACACACACAGGAACACACACACACACACACACACACAGATAGAGATATAGACATACACACACACACACAGGAACACACACACACACACAGGAACACACACACACACACACACACACACACACACAGATAGAGATGTAGACATACACACACACACGGACACACGGACACACACAGATAGAGATAGAGATATAGACACACACACACACACACACACAGATAGAGATATAGACACACACACACACATAGGAACACACACACGCACGCACGCACACACACACACACACACAGATAGATATAGACACTCACACCACACACACACAGATAGAGATAGAGATATAGACACACACACACACACACAATAATAATAATAAGCTGGTGTCCTCACCAAACACATTTCCTTTCACTAATTTGTTTTATATAGGTTTTATATTTTGGTTTTCAATAGAAAAAATAAAAGTTCACAGGAATTGTTGAGTACGGTCTGAATTAAGGTTCTTCCAAAGGAATCGGTATCGGAAGGTCAGACTAGACTAAATCGACAATCGTGATCAACCGAATAAAATGCAATCGGGGTTGCGTTCCGAATCTCATACTTTCTACTATATAGTATGTAGAAAAAAGATTTAGGATGTCCCGATTCTTATGGCCAGATTTAGGATGGTTAGAAGTACCCGGATGTCCTACTTCATGCGGCCAAGATTGTTAGTGTTGAAAAGTGCATCCTATTTGGGCGATTCTGACCCACAATCCAGTGCGCACGTGAAGTGACGTAACATCGACGAAGCCTCCATATGAAAACGAACGGGGATGCGACGGATATAAAAGCAAGAGGCAAGATCAAGGAGCAATGTTATGATGAAATAAGAGAGTAAAAGTATGTCCCAATAGTATGCCTACTGCATCCTAACTAGATTATTTTTATCGTCGGATGTAGTGTGTAGAATAGAAAAAAGAAAGAGTATGCGATTCGGAACGCGACCCGGGTGATTCTCATGAACAAACAAAAAAGGCCCATTGCACCCAAAATGAACCTCCTTTATATCAAACTGGATCTAATTTGTTTGTATCTAAAAAACAAACTATAGACCTTTAGCTTAGGCAACTTTTTGAGGGTTTTTTTAGACATTTTTATACAGAATATGAGGAAATAATTTGACGGTGTTGAGAGTGATTCTCTTGTTGACTCACTTCTTGCGGAGCAGAGACAAGATGCTGCCGGGGCCTTCATGTCCGATCAGCCACGAAGTGTAGTGGAGAGGCTTCACCCTGAGAGAGAGAGACACACACAGAGAGAGGGACACACACACATTAACACACACACACAGAGAGAGGGACACACACATTAATACACACACACACACACACACATTAACACACAGAGAGAGAAACACATTAATACACACACACAGACACACACAGAGAAACACACATTAATACACACACACACACACACACATTTAAAGACCCTCACACACACACACACACACACACACACAGAAACACACAGAGAGAGAAACACACATTAACACAAACACACATTAAAACATGCGTCCCCCCACATACACACACACTCCGTTTAGTCTGACAGTGATCTTAGAGACAGGATAAGGTAACACACTTATAAACATTCACACACACACACAGCCTGTTAAGACTTACAGTGATCTTAGCGATATGAGGAGGCCACACACACACACACACACACACACACACACACACACACACACACACACACACACACACACACACACACACACACACACACACACACACACACACACACACACACACACACACACACACACACACACACACACACACACACACACACACACACACACACACACACCTGTAATGTTTCCCCTGTGGTGGTACGGCCCAGCTGATGGTCAGAGCGTGAACCTTCCTCACAGGAACAACTGCAACACACAGACAAAAACATAAGATATAAAAAAGGTGTAGGACGGCATAAAATTGTCCAAATTAATTTTGTCATGATTAGTGAATATCTCCTCATGATCTGCTACCTGTCTACTGTGTATATGTGCTGAAAAAAATACAGTGTTAATAAACAGCCTAGGCTCTGTAAAGGAGCATGTTGCTAGCTATGGTGGGTCCCCTTTGTTTAAACACCAGTTAACAGAGCCTAGGCTGTGTATTAACACTAGATTTTTTTTTCAGTGCACACACAATATTCACTGATTTTGACAAAAAGCGTTCATAAATACGACTTTTAATACTATGAATTAATAACAGCAATACAGAAAGTGTCTGTGCCCTCCACAAATCAAATTGCTCCAACTGAAAGAAGCCCGACGACATCTACGACAACCGATTTCATGGCACACACCAAACAGATTTGTGTCCCCGCCCCCTCCAGACTCTAAGACGGCGATTATCGGGCCGGTGTGTCCGGGCCTTTAGTGTGAGTAAATAACAACAGCAACAGAGAGTGTGTCTGACCTCTGTAGAGTTTGTTGAAGGCCGGAGTGTCAAAAGGACGCAGCAGCTCGGAGAAATCGGCTCGAGCTTCAGAGCTGGAAACAAACAAGTTCTTTAGTTAGTGTGTGTTTATCATACGTGAACTGTTTTTTAATTTGTGTAAATACTTCACATATTAAGACAGAGTTTTAAGGCCCTTGAAGGGAAAAAATGTCTGGGAACTCAACAATGTTAAGAGAATAAAGTGATGAATTTAAAATAAAAGAAAATAAAATATAAATGTATGAGAAAAAAAGTCGAAATATATTGAGAATGAAGTTGTAGTTAAAGTGTGTGTGTGTGTGTGTGTGTGTGTGTGTGTGTGTGTGTGTGTGTGTGTGTGTGTGTAATGAGTGTGTGTGTGTGTGTGTGTGTGTGAGTGAGTGAGTGTGTGTGTGTGTGTAATGAGTGTGTAGTGAGTGTGTGTGTGTGTGTGTAATGAGTGTGTGTGAGTGAGTGAGTGTGTGTGTGTGTGTGTGTGTGTAATGAGTGTGTGTGTGTGTGTGTGTATAATGAGTGTGTGTGTGTGAGTGAGTGAGTGAGTGAGTGAGTGAGTGATGTGTGTGAGAGAGTGAGTGAGTGAGTGAGTGAGTGAGTAATGAGTGTGTGTGTGTGTGTGTGTGTGTGTGTGTGTGTGTGTGTGTGTGTGTGTGTGTGTGTGTGTGTGTGTGTGTGTGTGTGTGTGTGTGTGTGTGTGTGTGTGTGTGTGTGTGTGTGTGTGTGTGTGTGTGTGTGTGTGTGTGTGTGTGTGTGTGTGTGTGTGTGTGTGTGTGTGTGTGTGTGTGTGTGTGTGTGTGTGTGTGTGTGTGTGTGTGTGTGTGTGTGTGTGTGTGTGTGTGTGTGTGTGAGTGAGTGAGTGAGTGAGTGAGTGAGTGAGTGAGTGAGTGAGTGAGTGAGTGAGTGAGTGAGTGAGTGAGTGAGTGAGTGAGTGAGTGAGTGAGTGAGTGAGTGAGTGAGTGAGTGAGTGAGTGAGTGAGTGAGTGAGTGAGTGAGTGAGTGAGTGAGTGAGTGAGTGAGTGAGTGAGTGAGTGAGTGAGTGAGTGAGTGAGTGAGTGAGTGAGTGAGTGAGTGAGTGTGTGTGTGTGTGTGTGTGTGTGTGTGTGTGTGTGTGTGTGTGTGTGTGTGTGTGTGTGGTCTTACTTGTTGGGAACGTCGTTGAAGATCTCTCTGACCCACTGCTCCAGAGTGTCCAGAGTCTCTGAAGGTAAAAGTCAAAGTTAGTGACGGATTAAAAAAGAGAAAAATTAGCAGCAGCTGACCTATTGTTCTCTTTTGCTTTTCAACCTTCTACTGTATTAAGTTACTCTTTAAGCTGTACATCATTTCATCTCACAACCGAAAAATTGTAACTCTCTACTATGCATTCGTAAGGTGAGTATTCCAAGCTCAATTCAGTATTCAAAAGTTCATTTTTTTGTGTGTTTTTTGTGTTGCAAAAAACTTAAAAACACGGGGGGCGCCCTTAGCTCAGCTGGTAGGGCGTCTCCCCCCCCATGGGCCCTTAGCTCAGCTGGTAGGGCGTCTCCCCCCCCATGGGCCTCGGCCAGCAGCGGACCCGGGTTGGATTCCAGCCCGCGGTCGTTCTCTGCATGTCACTCCCCTCTCTGCCCCATTTCAACTCTGTCTCTACACCATCAAATAAAGCATAAAAATGCCAAAAAAATATCTTAAAAAAAAATTATAATAATTAAAAACACTGGTTGAAGATGGAGTGTGAGATTGTTTTTTTAACAGTGGAAATAAAACCTATTCAACCCCCATTGCAGATAAGGTTTAAGGCTAAATGTACCAAACAAACAATAAACAAATAAAGCATACAGTTATAGACTAATAATTTATACAATATTGCCACCTACTGGATTAATTTGGAACTGCAGGAATTCCTAAATGTGCTTAATATTGGGATTAATATTCAACATTCAAGATATTTAAGATGGTTTATTTGTCATATGCACATTTTTTTTTTTCTTAACCTTTATTTCTACAGGTAAATCCCATTGAGACCGAAGACTCTTTTTCAAGGGAGACCTGTTTTCCTTTCCCACGTTACCATTCACACACACATTCACACACCGATAGCAGCAGGCTAACTATCGACATTCACACGAGGCAAGGTGGGTGAAGTGTCTTGCCCAAGGACACAACAACCATGACACAGGTGGCAGGGCGGGGATCGAACCTCCAACCCTTTGATCATCAGCCGACCTGCTCTACCACCTGAGACACAGTCGCCCGACATTAACAACTACAGCAGCAGTCATTGGGAAAGAAACTCTTAAGTCCCAGGCTCCTCTCAACAACGCAATATAGAAGAAGAAAATGTGTAAGAGAAACACACAAGTGATATATCTAATATTGTTGTTTCGCCCTACACACTTCACCACAGCCGCCAATTATCATTGTTATCTGTGTATGTGTGCGTGTGTGTGTGTGTGTTTTTTTTTTTTTTTTTTAACCTTTATTTCTACAGGTAAATCCCATTGAGACCGAAGACTCTTTTGCAAGGGAGACCTGTTTTCCTTTCCCACGTTACCATTCACACACACATTCACACACCGATAGCAGCAGGCTAACTATCGACATTCACACGAGGCAAGGTGGGTGAAGTGTCTTTGCCCAAGGACACAACAACTATGACACAGGTGGCAGGGCGGGGATCGAACCTCCAACCCTTTGACCATCGGCCGACCCGCTCTACCAACTGAGCCACAATTGTCCCAAAGCCACAGTGTGTGTGTGTGGGGTGTGTGAGAGAGAGAGAGAGAGAGAGAGAGAGAGAGAGAGAGAGAGAGAGAGAGAGAGAGAGAGAGAGAGAGAGAGAGAGAGAGAGAGAGAGAGAGAGAGAGAGAGAGAGAGAGAATACCTTTAGACTGCACAGCCAGCGTCATGTAGTGAGCAGAGTAATATCTCTTCCAGAAATCTCTCAGTCTCTGGTACGTGTTGATCTGATTCTCTTTGGGCTCGTGCTTCAACGTCTGAGCGTTACCTAAAAAACAAAAGATATATATTTAACAATGATGTGACATATTTCTAATTATTCCAGTTAGAAATAGGACTTTTATAAAGTGACAATTTCCTTACTATACAGGATTTTTTTTAAAGCTATAGTGCGTAATTTTTTTTAATATAAATGAATGTCTGTTACATTCAAGCCATCACCAAACGAGTTGACACAAAGTTGATTAAGCCTATTATCAGCTCCACAAAACTCTCTCTGTATTTCTCAGCATGGCAGCATTTACAAACTGGTGTCCCCCCCCTGCCCCTCCCCTGACACTGGTGCAGGAGCTCAGAAAAATCCCAAGAAGAGCCCAAGAAATGTTTCAGTTGTTGATTCTACTGCTAAGAAAAAACCTGGACGTACAGCAGAAGGTATAAAATCCATGAGCCATCACTGAAGGCTTTACCTCATGTAGATGGCGATGCACCGACAGTGTTGTTGTAATCACTCAGAATTCCTCATGGGGGCTACAGAAGTTATGCGCTATAGCTTTAACTAATCAGACATTGGTGAATGGTGTGTGTGTGTGTGTGTGTGTGTGTGTGTGTGTGTGTGTGTGTGTGTGTGTGTGTGTGTGTGTGTGTGTGTGTGTGTGTGTGCTGTTCTTACCCCAGCAGAATTTGGCCATAGGATGTCCTGCTTTAGCCAGACTTCCAAACAGCATCTCCTTACGGTGGCAGTCAGACGGCCGGGCTAACTGGTATTCTGGAACAGGAAACAAAAGGAACACAGACAGACAGACAGACAGACAGACAGACAGACAGAAAATAGACAAGGAATGAGCTGAAAGGTCTGGTAGTTGGTTCAGATCTCCATCGCGATCAGCCAAAAAAAAAATGTGTTATTATGCTGCTGTATTATGTTAAAAATTGTTTAAATTGTAGTTTTGTAAATGATTTTTTTTAAAGCAAGACAAAAGGGAAGAGGAACATTTAGGCAATTGTGCAATCTTGAAAATTTGGCAAAATAAATGGAAAAAATGCAACAAAAAATAAATAAATAACGTGTTTGGTATTCAGCATCTGCAGTGTATCATTATCTTCGGTTTCGTAAAAAGAATTTCCATTTTGGTGCATTCCTACTAAAAACCATCAACAAAACTAAGCCTAAGCAAGCCAAGCAATGTCTCAGATCTTTAAAAAGACTGACAACTGCCGGACAATGACAAGGAGTATAACCAAACAAAACTGTAAAGTTCGAAGATGCAGGACAACATTTGGCCAATTATCTCTCTCAGTGCAAGGTACACACCTATGGAATTCTCTACCATCAGAGATTAAATCCCAAACAGAACTAAAGAGTTTTAGTGTGAAAGTTAAACAGTGGCTCAAGCAGCAGCAGAAATTTGAACATTAACGTCTCTCAAGTTATTTTAATAGAGCACTTTACTAATGTTTAATGCTAAATTTAATTGTGTTTTAATCTGAAATGTATAACTACAGCTGTGTGTATTGACTCATGGTACCTATTAATTGTATTATTCACTGTATCTCTATCACTGCATTTATTGTATTTAGTATCTTTGATTGTATTTTAAAGCCTGACCCAGGGACAAAGACTGCAAATTAGCTGAAGCTAGACGTCTTATTTGCATCACATTTTCCCATTTTTTTGTGGCAATGTTGTATGTATTGTCCCTGTCAAATAAACATTAAAATAAAAAAATAAAATAGAGAAACAGTGGTGGAGCATACAGTGGCTTGTAACCTTTGGGACATTTCCTTAGCTATCTTTATTCTAATTTATATGTTATTGTTGTTGTTGTTTTGTTTTTTTCTGGTCTTTATTTTAAATTGTATCTATACACTTCTCTGTATCTGTATTTGCTAGTATGTATGTACTAGATAAAAGAGTATTTTTCTGTATATTATTATTTAACAAAATATGTAGCACTTTTGTCTGTTAATCTGTATTTTTGAAATAAAAAATGTGATCGCAAAAAGAAAGAGAAACAATGTTGGAGTATAAAGTGAGTGAGTGACTGACCGCTGTCCACAGCCTCCACCTCTCTGTCTATGGCGTCTTCTATCATCAGAGGACAGATGAAGAACTGAGCCCATCTGAAACACACAAACAGCTCTTAAATTCACCATCAATAAAGTAACAAAGCAACACAGAAACAAATACATAACACTTTATGAATTGAAGGTGTAGTCAGGGAATCCGGAGAACGATTGTTGTCAAAATCGGTGAATATCTCCTCATGATCCTCTACCTGTCCGTACTATGTGCGCGCTGAAAGAATTATTGGTTTCAATACACAGGCTCTGTAAACGGGCATGTTGCTAGCTATGGTGGGCCCTCTCTGTTTACATACCGGTTTACAGAGCCTAGGCTGTGTACACACAGTACAGACAGGTAGCGGATCATGAGGAGATATTCACTGATTTTGACAAAGTGATTTTGACAACAAGCGTTCTCCAGAATCACTGACTACACCTTAAAAACACAGATAAAAATAAAAACATCTGAAATGTCTTAAACTCCCTCCTGACCTGTCGATAGCCTCTCTGAAATAATTTATTCTTGTAACATGTACTTAATAAACTAATCTTATTTTTATAGTTTTCTATGGTATTTAAATCACATAAAACACAGATAAAAAGATAAACATCTTAAAACCCCTCCTGACCTGTCGAGTGCCTCTCTGAAGTACTTCCTCTGCACGTCGAACTGGAAGATGGTTCTCTCACAGTCTGTGGAGGCGTTGTCGCTGCCGCCATGTTTCTTCAGGAACGCGTCAAAGCCGTTCTCTGCCGGGTATTTCTCACTGCCCATAAACACCACTGGACAGAGCAGGGAAACAATATTAATACACGTATTTAAAAGGTGCTACAAGGAACTTTTTAAATATTTCTGAAACAGTCTAATATTAAGGGAAAAGGAGATTAATACACAAGAAACATACAGGACCTTTTATAGGTGGAAAAAGCAAAGAAATAATCAAATTTAAATATATACAGTTTTCAGACTTTTTAACAGCTTTCTGCAGGAAGGGAACCGGACGTGGCTCTATAACCACTTGTTGAAAGGGCTACAGCGCCACCTAGCATAGTGGAGACAGCCATGCATCGGACATTTATGGAATATCTGAAAGGCCATGTATACTCAGACAAGTGACGCGGTCTGTTTGAGTGGCAAGTTCGGTATATGTGATAATCCAATCTAGTTGTCCCATGGAAACGCACTGCGAAACGCACTGCGATTCGATCGCATACTTTCTACTATATAGTATGTAGAAAAAAGATTTAGGATGTCCCGATTCTTGTGGCCGGATTTAGGATGGTTAGAAGTACCCGGATGTCCTACTTCATGCGGCCAAGATTGTTAGTGTTGAAAACTGCATCCTATTTGGGCGATTCTGACCCACAATCCGGTGCGCACGTGAAGTGACTTCACATCGACGAAGCCTCCATATGAAAACAAACGGGGATGCGCCGAATATAAAAGCAAGAGGCAAGATCAAGGCGCAATGTTATGATGAAATAAATAAGTAAAAGTATGTCCCAATAGTATGCCTACTGCATCCTAACTAGATTCTTTTTATCGTTGGATGTAGTATGTAGAATAGAAAAAAGAAAGAGTATGCGATTCGGAACGCAGGGTGAGTGTTGAAACTGCTAAGTGCACCTTAAACACATGGACAGAAGGAGGAGGGGATTTGAACCACCAACCCTGCACACACCAGTTAATTTCCTAACAGCCTTTAGCTTGAGTTGAGACTCACTGTGCTCCAGGAAGTGGGCTAAGCCTGGAAGGTCCTCTGGGTCACTGAAGCTCCCCACACTGATACAGAGAGCAGCGGCAGCCTGGAGAAAACAAGTATAATAAAATTTAAAATATATATGTGCAAAAAGACATAAATATTCTGGATGTAAAATGTAAAAAAGTCAAGAAGGGAAAATAATTTAATAAGAAATAATACTAAAGTGACGTGAAAATGATAAAGAATAAATAAAAATACATCAGCGCAAATATAAGGCAAGGCAAGGCAAGGCAAGTTTATTTCTATAGCACAATTCAAACACAAGGCCACTCAAAGTGCTTTACAGGGGCAAGATTAAAATACATAAAACACATTATAAAACATTTAAAAGCGAATGAAAAGAAGTAAAACATTTAAATTAAATAAAAAGTACAGGTTAAAATGGAAACAGAAAAGTCTTCAGACTCGATTTAAAAGAACTGAGAGTTGCAAATAAATACAAACCCATATAAAAAATAAAAGGAAATAAATAGTAATAATACTAAAGTAACATGTAAATAATAAAAAATAAATAAATAAATAAAAATGTATAAATATGTGCAAATATAAATACATACACATATTAAAACAGTTTTTAAATGTGTGAATTTTTACATGTTTCTCAGAATTAAAAAAAATATATATAATTTTTTTAGACACTTCACAGGATATAAAGAGAGAAAAATTATCTTAAAAAATACAAATAAATAATATAAACATATATATATATATATAAAAAGAAAGTGTGAATCTTAACCTGTTTCTCTGAGCTGCCACTCTTCTTCTTCGCTGTTTCTTCGTCCAGTTCGTCAAAGTCGCTGTCCTGCTCTTCCTCCTCCTCCTCCTCCTCGTCTTCCTCTGACCCTTCACCGGAGTCTCCCTCCTCATCCGCTGCTTCCTGGGCCCCTTCACAATAAAATACAAAAGGCTTTATTTATCAGCCATATCTTAACCGTCACTGATATACAATTAACATTTTAAAACATTAATAACGTGCTTGTTAAAGGTGCAGTGTGTAATATGACATCATCAAGAAAGTTCTACAAAGTTCTAGAATGCAACGCTCCCTGGGTAACCCCACCCCTTTAGAATAATAACAGAAGCTACAGTGGCCTGCAAGGACAAGAACAATTCTAAATTTTAAACAATCCACCTGATGACATTCCAACTATGACACTTTCAAGATGGCGGCACTAGGCCTTGGTCCAAGGTATGGAGAAATATGGACATATATGAGACCCTTTCTAAGGGAAAAAATAATAATTCTAAATTTTTCTTCAGCTATTATGCACTAAATTAAATGTACTTATGGATATTATAATTTCTTTCTACAAAATCTGCTAAGAAATAAAACCCAAAATTCTACACACTGCAGGTATAAGAACAATGATTAAATAAATGAATAAATATTTTAAATATTAAGAGCATTTACCTTGTTCCTCCTCCTCCTCTGCGCTCTCAGCTTCCTGTCCGTCTGATCCACTGAAGTCTGAGATGAGAAGCGCTCGCAGACCGTTA
Source organism: Ammodytes marinus (assembly GCF_949987685.1). NCBI lineage: Eukaryota > Metazoa > Chordata > Actinopteri > Uranoscopiformes > Ammodytidae > Ammodytes > Ammodytes marinus. The sequence goes on from NC_137212.1 coordinate 1,662,780, forward strand.
CTCAGCTCAATGAACCTGTAACACACACAATGTTTTGTTTGTTTTTTAACATACACACCATTTTTATTTGACAGTCAAAGATCTTCTTCTAACCTTCATTTCTACAGGTAAATCCCATTGAGACCGGAGACTCTTTTTCAAATGGAGACCTGTTCCCATTCCCACGTTACCATTCACACACACATTCATACACCGATAGCAGCAGCTAACTATAGATATTCACACGAGGCAAGGTGGGTGAAGTGTCTTGCCCAAGGACACAACAACCATGACCCAAGTGGCAGGGCGGGGATCGAACCTCCAACCCTTCGATCATTGGCCAACCCGCGCTAACACCTGAGCCACAGTCGCCCCATTTGAAGTACTGAGATGAAATGGGGACAGAGAGGGGGATGACATGCAGCGAACAGCCCGGGCTAGAGTTGAAGCAGGTCTGCTGCTAAGAGGACTGAACCTCTATGACACACACACCCCCCCTCCCACACACACACACACACACACACCCCCTCCCTCCCTCCCCCACACACACACACACACACGCACACCCCCCCCCTCCCTCCCACACACACACACACACACACACACACACACACACACACACACACACACACACACACACACACACACACACACACACACACACACACACACACACACACACACACACACACACACACACACACACACACACACACACACACACACACACACACCTGTATTTCTTGGGGTCACTCGGTGATTTGATGATCTCTGAATCTCCCGGTTCCTCCGCGTTGGCTCCTCCCCCTCCGTCGCCGGCAGCAACAGCAGCAGCAGCAGCAGCAGCTCTGACCTCATCATCCTGCGCCGGTCTAACCACTACCTCATCATCATCATCATTGTGCGACGGCTCTAATGCCGGTGGAGGCTCGCCCTGGTCCGGGGCTGAAGCCTGAGCGGGAACGCTGCTACCGCTCGCTGACTTGTTGCTCTGAGGCATTCTGACAGGAATCCTACGGAGAGAAAACAAGATGTTTATTGACATTTGGTCTTTTTTATAAACACACACAAACAGACAAACACAAACACCTGCATCATCACAACAAGGACACACACCACAAGAAATTCAACAAAAAACAAAGAAATGTATCAATTAAATAAACAAACAAACAAATAAATTAATTAATTAATTAATAAATGAATGATTGAATGAATGAATGAAAATGTATCCCATGGCTCCCAGAGCTCGACAAAGTCCTTCTGCTTGCCCTTTGCAATATAAGTCTCTTTCCAAAAGAAATAATTTTGACTTTTGACTTTAACTATATGTGCGTGAACATATTACACACACTACTGTCAAGTCATAATTTAAAGGTGTAGTCAGTGATTCTGGAGAACTCTTGTTGTCAAAATAACTTTGTCAAAATCCGTTATTATCTCCTCATGAAAAACTCTGGTGTCAATATCATATAGCAAACAAACATTCCCGTTTACAGAGCCTAATACTGGAATACTGGATTAGATTTATATAGCGCTTTTTCCCCTAGGGACTCAAAGCCCTTTACAGGGTTCCAGGTTCCATTCATACACGCACCATACCGGTGGTGGTAAACTACCATAGTAGCCACAGCTGCCCTGGGGCAGACTGACGGAAGCGTGGCTGCCATTGCGTGCCAACGGCCCCTCCTACCACCACCTCAAACATACAGCAATCATACGCATTCATACGAGGCAACAACAACTATGACACAGGTGGCCAGGCGGCGAATTGAATCGCCAACCCTTGGATCATTGGCCGACCCGCTCTACCACCTGAGCCACAGTCGCCCTTATGTACTGCACATGTACCTAGGCTGTGTATTAACACTGGACTTCTTTAATAAGTGCACACATTAGTACGTATAGGTAGTGGAGCATGAGGAGATTATCACTGATTTTAACAAGAAGTGACTCTAAAAATGTGTATCTTGTGACAACAGCTTAAACTCCAACACCGAACATCCCACATTCAAAAACTATATATCCACAGATTCAGTGCTTGCAGTTCTAGTTTTAATTGCTGCCACTCTTCACCACTGTGTAAATGTTTCAATAGTTTTTTTTCTCTTCACCTGTTGTTGTGTATTTGATGTATTTGCATTGAATAATGTGTATGTATTGTTGTTTTTCCTTTGAATTTGTTTTGATCTCGACGTCATTGTAAATGAGGGTCACCCCTCAATTGGTCTCTCGAGGATAAATAAAAGTTAAATGAAATTAAATTAAATGAAATGACTCCACCTTTAACTTTTAAACACTGAAACTAAACAACCATTCCATCCTGTCCTCATCAATGCTTCAAAAACATTTCAGGATTTAAAGGGGCACTGTGTAATATGACATCATCAAGAAAGTTCTACAGAGTTCTAGAATGCAACGCTCCCTGGGTAACCCCCCCCCCCCCCCCTTTAGAAAAATAACAGAAGCTACACTGGCCTTCAAGGACAAGAACAATTCTAAATTTTAAACAATGCACCTGATGACATTCCAAAAACATGGATGCCTCCATAAGACTTGCCCGCTCAATGTAGAAAATGTAATATTAATATTTGTAATTCTCTGCTCAGGAGGATAATTCAGATTATTGGCAGAGGTGATTTTACACCAATGAGGACATATTTATGAATGAGGATATTGATTTTAGCTAATAAATTACTTAAAATGTTACACAGTGTCCCTTTAAGGATTATGAACAAACGTTTGACTTATCATAGGTTTTTTCAGCTCATTCTAAAAAGGGACAAATTTAGATAAACTCCTAAATCACACAGTTCACACAGTCTGCTTTTAAATCTAAAAGGAGGATTTCTTGTTAAAGACCTACTTCACCAGTTTGAATATGAACGTGTATTGAATTCTGAGATCCTATGTAGTATAAATGTGCGAAAAAAATTGAAATCGGTTCATCCTAGCCTGAGAAAGGGCAGAAAGAGTGTTTTTTCTAACCTTATATTTCTCTTTCTCGTGACATCACAGAAAGAGAAATATAGGGTTAAAAAAAAACTTACCTTGTAAATATTACTGTGATGTCTTTTACTCTTTAAGAAGAGACCCGGTCAAGAGTTTTAGTTTAATTTTCAAGTCATAAAAGTAAGTCATAAACTCCCGAACATCTATATAGCCTACTCAGATATATAGGCCTACTCTAATGGCATGTTCACAAAAAGTTCAAATGAATTAATTTACAATAAGAAAAAATAAATTCGATTTATGCCGAATTATAGGCTGGGATTTATAGTTTCTGAATCTATTTCGAGTCAAAAGTTATCACGCGTGGTTTTAAAAATAAAAGGGAATAAAACTGTAAATAAGTAATTTTATGAATGAAGTCTCGCGAGAGTGACTAAGAACTGTCCGTTAGAATTAATTTACCAGGAAACGCTTGAAAGCTAACATGCTAACTGTTTTAACCTTACACACGGAGGGTGTTTGTGGTAATTTCCGTTGTTTAATAAGGGGCGTTAATTAGTTAATTTAATAACATAACCTGCTTGGCGTTAGCTGTACATTAGCTTTAGGGTAATCCTGTTGAATGACAGCTAAATTTAGCCACACCTGCTAAAGTACGAGTCGTTAAGCGTAGCCGCTACTCAAAACCTTAACTCCAAAACATGACGTAGAGATTTATTAAGTTATAGTTTAATTCAAGAATCAGCTTACCTTTGTTTCAAGTAGTTTTCTTGTTAAAATAAGTTGAAAATTGAAAGATTTCGGTACAGCCAAGCGCCTAGCCTCCGTCAGTTTGTTAGCAGTTAACGGCAGCCCCAAAACAAAGCCTGTGATTGGCTGAGAGAAAAGCGATCACCTGATTGGTCGGATATGTGACGTCGACATAAATAACAAACTGGTTTACGTTCGATGCATTTGTTTTGCGACTGTATTTTCTTATGTCAAATGCTGATGCTGAGGATGTTTTACAAGTGTTGTGCGGCTAAATCATAAAAATAAAAAACAGAAATATTAAATATATTTTTTCTATGAATGAGAGGAGTTGGATTAATGCCACGTTTTAATTTTAATTATTTTAGTCTTATTAGGTACATTTTTATATCATTTATAAATGTAGGCCTATAAATAGTCTCAAAGAAAGTCCAAATATTCCCCCTTTCAAAAATGACATCTATTTTGATATTCTAAAAGGATTAAGGTATTCATTATAACAAACTATCTTAAATCTGCCAAACTCTACCTGTAACTGTTTTAATTAGGCTATATTGTACTTTCACCCATTTCATTTTAATTGCTGCCACTCTTCACCACTGTGTAAATGTTTCAATAGTTTTTTTTCTCTTCACCTGTTGTTGTGTATTTGATGTATTTGCATTGAATATTGTGTATGTATTGTTGTTTTTCCTTTGAATTTGTTTTGAACTCGACGTCATTGTAAATGAGGGCCACCCCTCAATTGGTCTCTCGAGGATAAATAAAAGTTAAATGAAATGAAAATGAAAATTATTATACTCTGATAATACACACATTCTGCTGCATAATAAGTACTTTTCAATCAAGGCCTATAAGGTTTTTTTCTGATATTTTTGTACTGATATTTTTAAGTAAAAAAAATCTGAACACAAAAGATATTTTTACAGCATTGTATTAATATTTGTATTTAAGAAAATTAATTAAAAATCTTTAAAATATATTTTTACCTTTTTTACATACAGCTCTGGAAAAAATGAAGAGACCACTCCAAATGTTCAGTGTCTCTTGTTTTACTATTTCTAGGCATATATTTGAGTAGAATGAACATTTTGGTTTTATTCTATAAACTACTGACAACATTTCTACCAAATTCACAATAAAAATATTGTCATTAAAGAGCATTTTCAATAAGTAATGTAGAGATGAAGATTGAAGAAAAATCCAGACTGGTCTCTTAATTTTTTCCGGAGCTATATATTTATTTTTGTTCAAGAGATAATTAAATTTATTCAAAGAAAAAAAGTGCAGACACAAATAAAAAACAAATCCCATCTTCTATTATAGAGTGATTTTTATTATACTAAATTGCATCTATAATATACAAACATTCACAATAATTTTGTACATTCACTTTGTGCTTCTCCCTGCGAACAGGAATGAATTGTAAGACAACAACTTTTACATGTTACTCTCTATATACTTTGTCCATGGGTATAATACACTACACAGCATAAAAAATAAATCCATACTCAACACCATTATAATTTCTAATTCTATCATTTACAAAGTCACTTAAAAAATAACCATATGAAGACAATGTCGATTATTAGGCTATTTATTGTATTTTTTTAAAGGGACACTGTGTAACATTTTAAGTTATTTATTAACTAAAATCAATATCCTCATTCATAAATATGTCCTCATTGGTGTAAAATCACCTCTGCCAATAATCTGAATTATCCTCCTGAGTGGAGAATTTCAAATATTAATATTACATTTTGTCCATTGAGCGGGCAAGTCTTATGGAGGCATCCGTGCTGGTTGGAATGTCATCAGGTGCATTGTTTAGAATTTAGAATTGTTCTTGTCCTTGAAGGCCACTGTATAGCTTCTGTTATTATTCTAAAGGGGTGGGGTTACCCGGGGAGCGTTGCATTCTAGAACTTTCTAGAACTTTCTTGATGATGTCATATTACACACTGCCCCTTTAAGTCAATTCCAAGACACATGGACGGTGCAAGGTTTCACACAAAACGTGCGCTGCTGTATTAGCTGTGTAACTATTTTGGCAGGATACTATTTTTAACTTTTCTCTATCTGTAATATTGAATAATAAATGCACAATTATTTTATTTTATTTCATATGCACACAAACAAACATAGTGTTATCTCAGCTGATATGATATTATGAAAAATATCACACTTTCCGACCATCAAAGATACTGTTTACAAACACAAAAATTTCCTTTTAACAACTGATTTTTGAACACGCGATAAATATCATGATAACACACACTCTCACACAACACACACACACACTCATAAACATTCAGACACACACACTCACGCACACACACACACACACACACACACACAAACACACACAAACAAACACGCACGCACGCACACACACACACTCATAAACACAAACACACACATGCACGCACACACACACACACACGCACACACAAACACTCACACACGCACACTCACACACGCACACACTCATAAACACACACACACACACACACACGTTCATGTAGGAAACACTGCAAACTTGACAGCAACATGACTACACCTGCTATAAGGGGAAAGGATACGATCATGTGCTCTTAATTTATCAGATCTGCTCACTCGTGTGCGTGAGTGTAAAATGTTTCTCGCGTGGCGTTGGACTGTGTCGGCCTGTGCAAAAAGCTGAAGCCACCATGTAGCAGGGCTGCAGCACTTCAGGGGTAGTCTCGGATATATGTGTGATTGTTTCTGATGTTTTTTGGTCGAATTATGTATTTTTTGTCACTTTTTTGTCACTTTAAGGTCTTCCTAGTTTGAAGAACTCAAAAGTTGAAGTTACATTTACATATGAATAAGTTATCTCAACATAAAGACAATGAGTTGGCTCAAATGTAGACAGTTTACCTTCAATCTAAAGAGTTTTAGTTTACGCCTCAAAACTGAAAAATGTAGTAGACAGTTGCTTTGAAAATTTGAGTTCTCCTAACTTTTTTATTTCTACCGTGCATTTCCTCTCTATTTAACTTCTCATTTTCACAATATCTGAATTTCTTTCTCAGTAAGGGTTTCCAGCTGCAGCCCTGCCTGGGAGTTGTGCATCGGTGGTGTAGTCCTAAAGCGTTTTTTTTTAAATCCAAAAACACATTTCTAAGTATAAGGCCAGTGACAGTTAGAGGGCTATAGGCATGTTGTATACCACTGGTTTCACTATAACTACAGTTGATACTCATATTATTAGAATATCATGGAAAATTAATTTGAATTGAGGCAAGAATTCATGAAAAATGGGCCCATACCAAATACTGAGTACATATGGATGATTATACTTTATAGAGGGCCGACATTTCTGCATTTAAAATCACTTTTTTATTGATTTCATGTAATAATCAAATTTTCTGAGATTTTGAATTTGGGGTTTTCATAAGCTGTAAGCCATAATTTATTTATTATTATTTATTATTAAATTATAACAAATAAAGGCTTGAGATATCTCACTTTGCATGTAATGAGTCTATATTATATATCATTTTCACCTTTTAAGTTGAATTACTGAAATAAATGAATTTTTGCACGATATTCAAATTTTTCGAGTTTCACCTGTAGCTATGTGAACAGCAGATGGCAAGGTAAACCACTTGTAAACGTGTGAAAATGAGCAGCTGCGGTGTAAGTAAGTTGTAAGTTGTAAGTTTGTCGTTGTGCTACACTTTGAGAGGAGAGAGGCAGCGCTGTGCTAACCTGTGGACCCTGCTTAAGTTATCGGTGCTAAATAGTCCAACATTTTTCTTTTTTTGTACGGTTCTTTACAAGTGAAATTATATTATATTATATTATATTATATTATATTATATTATATTATATTATATTATATTATATTATATTATATTATATTATATTATATTATATTATATTATATTATATTATATTATATTATATTATATTATCGATGCCAAGCCATGACTCTGACGGCTCATTAAA
>NC_137212.1:1690432-1715338 GCF_949987685.1 Ammodytes marinus
GGTGAGTTACCCGACAAACTTTATCTGTATGACGCTTTCAAAACAATCTCCGTTATGAGTTTATGATTTTTGACATTGAGACGTTTATTTAGAAGGAAGGAGTATGTCTGTATATGTGCACGTGCGACTGTCAAGCGAAATAAATAAATAATAAAACAAAAACTGAATAGAGTAAATGACTCGGAAAAATCGGACAAAATTATATTGTGCACGAATGAAATACACATAGGCTTTGTGACAGAGTAGACGACACCTCCTAAAACTATTTAAAAAAAAAAAAAAAAAAAAAAAAAGTAAAATTTTACCTGTTAAAAAGACCACAAAAGTACTGACATAATGTGAAACAATGAACCATGAATGATCGTATATGTATCTAGTCTAATACTCGGTAACGTCAAACTGCGTAGTTGATAAACCTAGTGCCCTGCCCGTATGAGGGGGTTTCCACCTGTTATAGCACTGGCATCTCGACCCATCCTTGCGCTATGGAATCCAAACCGAGTTGCCGTCGAGTTGTTTTCTAGACGCAACACCGTTCCCCACACACGCCTGAACTGTCTCTGAACACATTATTTGAATACTTTGCCTATAAACAAGCGTGAAATGTTAGATATACTGTATTTATTTCTCGTATTAAAATCAATGTGGACATTTGTTAAGCAAATATTATCTTGCTGATAAGAGCACTGCTGCCCGGCGCGCCTCATCTAGTAACTGGAAACGTGTAGCGCCCTCAAATCGGACACTGTCTCTGCGTTCCAGTCCCCATACTTCCCTACTATTTATTTAGTACGCCAGAAAAAAGATTTAGGATGTCCCAAATACATGCACGTCTATTGTAGTATGCTGAAAATACCTAAATGCCCCCACTAACTCCAACAGCATTTTGGAGTATTCCTCTTCTCGTGTGTGTGTGTGTGTGTGTGTGTGTGTGTGTGTGTGTGTGTGTGTGTGTGTGTGTGTGTGTGTGTGTGTGTGGCCATTTATAATTGTTGTCATGAGATGATTCCCTTGAAGTCACACCGGTTTCCCGTAAATGTCTTAACACAAAATATGAGTGTTTATTAATAGCCTATAAACAGGCTTAAAAGAGGCTGGTACTCTCTCTCTCTCTCCCTCTCCCTCTCCCTCTCCCTCTCTCTCTCTCTCTCTCTCTCTCCCTCTCTCCCTCTCTCCCTCTCTTTCTTGTGTATTCTTCTATCGCAATCTCACAGTGCAAAAAGCAAATTCCCTTGCAGCTACAACTGCTGCCCCGTCAAATGACACCTATCCGGAAATGTGTAGCTCTTGTCTCGTGATATTATGGGCCACTGTGCCAAAACTACTGTTTGTTCTTTGGCAGTATCAAGGCGGCGTCAAAGGCCATTTAGTTACTTAATGTGTGTGTGTGTGCGTGTGTGTGTGTGTGTGTGTGTGTGTGTGTGTGTGTGTGTGTGTGTGTGTGTGTGTGTGTGTGTGTGTGTGTGTGTGTGTGTGTGTGTGTGTGTGTGTGTGTGTGTGTGTAGGGAGGGTGGGGGAGGGGGGCTCATGATTCTTAACCTGCCATTGGCCATTTATAAGTTTTGCATTTTGATTACATTTTTTTTCAAAATCTTTATAGTTGAAATACTGACATCTCGACTTTATTCTCAAAATGCAAAATCCCCCAAAAAATACCTGAACTTTTTTTTTTTTTTTTTTTTTTTTCACATAGACTTTAGACTTTATTGTCCCCAAGGGGCAATTCTTCTTCACGTCACAGGTACATTTATGGGCCGCACGCCGACAGACAATAGACAGAAACAAATCACATGCATACAGAATATATAGACAGAGTGGGACTGGGGTGTTTTATCTTGGCCTTTTGTTTAGGGCTGCTATGGCTGCAGGTACCAGGCTTTTGCCATAGCGAGCCCTCCGGCACAACAGACCTGTACCTGCGTCCTGAGGGCATAATGGTGAAGTGACAGTTGAGTGGGTGAGTGTTGTCCTGTGCTATTGTAGATGCGATGCGTGAGATGGCCTTGAGATTCAGCTCTGACAGTGTGGGTGTGGGGAGACCAATTATTTTGGCAGCTATATTTGGCCCCATGATAGACTATTATTTAGTACGCTTGTCATATCTGAGCTGGGGAAAGTGGAGTATCCATTATTTACAAAAGACAACATTTTTGGATTTTTTTTTTTATTGTATGTTGCCACATGGGGTGGGGGAAAAAACCATCAGATGTTTTACGATTCTAAATTTGTGCAAAAAGCAAATGTCTGCAAATAATATTTTTTTCTTACTTTCTTACCCCTTGAATGTCAAATAAATCATGTGAAATGAAGATTTTAATCTGAAGATGCTTTGCGGTATATTACTCAAATATTCAGTGATGTTGTTACAGGATTATCAGTGTCAATATGAAGTGAAAGTATGTGGAGAAACCGGTTATCAGCAGGTTAACTGTGGCATGACACCAAACCCTTACCAGGAAATGATTCTTTAAAGCCGTTCTATGTAGTGTGTGTGTGTGTGTGTGTGTGTGTGTGTGTGTGTGTGCGTGTGTGTGTGTGTGCGTGTGTGTGTGTGTGTGTGCGTGTGTGTGTGTGTGTGTGTTTGTGTGTGTGTGTGTGTGTGTGTGTGTGTGTGTAGAATATAGTATTTAGTATAGTATTTTCTAATATTATTTTTCACTGGCATTCTGTCTGTACTGTCTGTCCCCTTATTCGCACCACAATCACACAAGCCCGTAGGAAGTAAATTGAAATCCGCAAATGTACTGAGTGACATGGCAGAGCAGTCAATAGAAAGACCACCACAACAACACCACACATGACTGTCTCATACTTTCGTAATACGGCTTTAAATATCTCAGAAAGCTGCTCTACGACGCGATTGCTTCCTGAAAATTTTGGTCACGAAGTTGTAGGTCCCTTAGTGAATAAATCCCGCACCCAGACCCTGACAGTCTTTTGTGTGGAGGGAGAGAACCAGGTGATTAAGTTATTTTTTTATTTTTTATTTATTTAACCTTTATTTATACTCAAGATATCAATTGAGGGGTGCTCCTCATTTGCAATGAAAAATGAGTACATATAAGTAAGTATACAGTACGTACAGGTAGTGGATCGTGAGGAGATATTCACTGATTTTGACAAATTAAAAAAGCATTTTCCAGACATCTTGACCTTTAAATCTTCTCAGAAGAACACAAAGGGAGAGAGAAAAAAAAGCATTCTCCGGAATCCTTGACTACACATTCAAATATAGAAAAACACAGAGGGGGGAGGGAAGGGAGAGGGGGCTGCTTTCCGTAACGACTGCTTCCTAAAAATGTTGGTCAGAAAAAGTTGTACAGTAGGCGGTTCGTTTAGTCAGCATAATCCCACCCCCCCTCAGACCATGACGTAAGGGTGTTTTGGCTGGAGGGTTAGAGTCAGGTGATTGAGAGCGCCGCCATTTTATCTCTCACGGGTTTACGAGAGGTCAAACTAGGTCGGCTTTCGTTTTCTATTTCCTTTTACATATTTCCAAACGTCGAGAACATTTACTCACTTCCTGATCGACCCACTTGCCTCCTTTGTGAACATACACACAAACGGACAACACAAAGTATGATGTGTGAATATTTGCAAGAGAAAATTGTGTATTGTGTGGAATTGTCCGAAAGAATAATAAATAAATAAATAAATAAATAAATATTAGTTCACAGAGCTTTTTAAACACATGGCCGACACATGTAATAAATAATACTGAATAAGATAAGTGTTTTAAGCAGATAAAACAACATTTTTCATTCAGAAAATTCAGTGCCGTCATCAAAAAGAACTTCACCCAACAGCTGTGTAAATGTTACGACTTAAACCAGACCATGACGTAAGGGTTACTAGAGGTCATGTGGGAGAGAGAGTGACACTTGCTTCATCTAGAATTGAGGAACTGTGTGTGTGTGTGTGTGTGTGTGTGTGTGTGTGTGTGTGTGTGTGTGTGTGTGTGTGTGTGTGTGTGTGTGTGTGTGTGTGTGTGTGTGTGTGTGTGTGTGTGTGTGTGTGTGTGTGTGTGTGTGTGTGTGTGTGTGTGTGTGTGTCAGCGTCCCGTCCCCAGACCATGACGTAAGGGTGTTTTGGTTGGAGGGTTGAATGAGCTGACACTGAGAGCTCCACCTTTTCTCTCACGGTTATGAGAGGTCAAACTAGGTCAGCTTTCAATTTCCATTCACACACTTCGACAGCAGTTACTCATTTACCAGTCACTCACTTCCTCACACGCCCACATTCTCTCTCTAAACATAATATTACTCCACTGAGCTTTTTAAAACAACACATGGCCACGTTTAAAAACAAATCGTTACGCAAATATGAATCACAAGAAACCTTACTAAAAAACGGACTTGTGCATGTTTAGGTTTTCGACATGAATATATTGAAATGTCACACACACACTCACTCACTCACTCACTCACTCACTCACTCACTCACTCACTCACTCACTCACTCACTCACACACACACTCACTCACTCACTCACTCACTCACTCACTCACTCACTCACTCACTCACTCACTCACTCACTCACTCACTCACTCACTCACACACACACACACACACACGATAAGAGAGAAATCTATTACTATGACCTCTAGTAAGTTACTAGAGGTCATAGTTGGCTTTCTATTTCTATTTACGGTTCTACTATATACACACACTTCGACAGCAGTTACTCATTTACCAGTTACTCACTTCCTCATCCTCCCACATTCCTCTCTCTGTTAACATAATATTATTCCACTGAGCTTTTTAATACAACACATGGCCACGTTTAAACAAATCGTTACGCAACTAAGAATCACATGGCAACGTTATATACGAATGACCACAAGTATGTCGACACTCATGGAAAGTCTCTGCAGCTTAACAGATTTACTAAGATACGATCTTAAAGTTTGAATACACGTTGTCTTAACCCCTTAATGTCCACTGTGGGATTTCATCATTTACTTTTAAGCACAATAGAGCTCAGAACCAATCCATTGACATCTCTCAAATATGTCAAAGTTTGAAGCTATGGCGAAAAGCAGTTAGTTGAGTTCAGTTTGCCACACTTTGGATGTGTGTGTGTGTGTGTGTGTGTGTGTGTGTGTGTGTGTGTGTGTGTGTGTGTGTGTGTGTGTGTGTGTGTGTGTGTGTGTGTGTGTGTGTGTGTGTGTGTGTGTGTGTGTGTGTGTGTGTGTGTGTGTGTGTGTGTGTGTGTGTGTGTGTTGAGTTAAGTTAGGCACACTTAATTGGTGCTACAAGTATAATTCAAGTTGAATCAGAAATTAAGGTGAGGTTAGGAAGTGACGTGTCCTTGTGACAGTTAACACTCTGTGTGTGTGTGTGTGTGTGTGTGTGTGTGTGTGTGTGTGTGTGTGTGTGCGCGTGCGTGCGTGTGGGTCACGTAGACGACACACTACATAAACAAAAATTATGACGTAATATCAGTGCTGGGGGTTTCCTTTTTCTAGAATGTGCGGCGGCAGACGTCTTATCTGCAGTAAACAGTCAATCGTGGTACAGCGCACGTGACAGTAATGAAGAATCATTATAACTAACTACTGGAAAGTTAATGGTTTGTGTGTGTGTGTATGTCTTTCTCTCTGTCTGTCGGTATGTTGGTGTTTGATTGTGTGTGTGTGGGAGCGTGCGTGCGTTTGTGTGTGTGTGTGTGTGTGTGTGTGTGTGTGTGTGTGTGTGTGTGTGTGTGTGTGTGTGTGTGTGTGTGTGTGTGTGTGTGTGTGTGTGTGTGTGTGTGTGTGTGTGTGTGTGTGTGTGTGTGTGTGTGTGTGTGTGTGTGTGTGTGTGTGTGTGTGTGTGTGTGTGTGTGTGTGTGAGTGATGCAACGCACACAAACACGCACACTGTGATTAGTCACACCCCCAGATCTTACTGGCAGTTCAAATCAGCAGTTAGATTCACGGCCAATCAGAGCAGACTTGGCTTTTTGGAAGGCGGGGCTTAAAAAGACTAGAGCTCTAGAACGTTTCAGACAGAGGCTGAAAAGAGCACATTCAGGGGCGCCCTTTAGCTCAGTTGGTAGGGCGTCCCCCCCCCCCCCATGGCCTCGGCCAGCAGCGGACCCGGGTTCGATTCCAGCCCGCTGGTCGTTCTCTGCATGTCACTCCCCTCTCTGACCCATTTCAACTCTGTCTCTACACTGTCAATAAGCATAAAAATGCCAAAATAAATATCTATAAAGAGAGTAGATTCAGCAATGGCTCTGTGAGATTAACCCTGGCTGCGTTCCGAATTGCATGACTCTTTCTTTTTTCTATTCTACATACTACATCTGACGATAAAAAGAATCTAGTTAGGATGCAGTAGACATACTATTGGGACATACTTTTCTCTCTTATTTCATCATAACATTGCGCCTTGATCTTGCTCTTGCTTTTATATCCGTCGCATCCCCGTTTGTTTTCATAACATGGACCTATAGGCTTCGTCGATGTTACGTCACTTCACGTGCGCACTGGATTGTGGGTCAGAATCGCCCAAATAGGATGCACTTTTCAACACTAACAATCTTGGCCGCATGAAGTAGACCATCCGGGTATTCTAACCATCCTAAATCTGGCCACAAGAATCGGGACATCCTAAATTTTTTTCTACATACTATATAGTAGAAAGTATGCGATTCGGAACGCAGCCCCTGTGTTCCAAAATCAGATAAGGAAGTTTTTTTTTTCATTATGTCGAGAAGTGTCAAGAATAAAGATGAATACTCCAAAATGCTACTGGGGTTATTGGGGCATTTATGTATTTTCAGCATACTACAATTGACCTGCATGTATTGGGACATCCTAATCTTTTTCTGGCATACTAACTTCACTTTAAGTTACAGTAGCGTCTTTTATGGCTCTTACAAACCGTAGCATAGTTTATCTTTCCCTAGTCATAAGTGTGACTTCAACATTGCATGGTTGGTTAAGGTCACTGAACTGTGTGTGTGTGTCTGTGTGTGTGTGTGTGTGTGTGTGTGTGTGTGTGTGTGTGTGTGTGTGTGACACGGCCACTTAAATAAAGGAAGTTAAGTATTTCACAGTGCATTAACTCCACAGACAGACAGTGAGTGTGTGTGTGTGTGTGTGGTGTGTGTGTGTGTTGTGTGTGTGTGTTGGTGTGTGTGGTGTGTGTGTGTGTGTGTGGTGTGTGTGTGTGTGTGTGTGAGTGGTGTGTGTGTGTGTGTTTGTGTGTGTGTGTGTGTGGGTAACACGGCCACTTAAATAAAGGAAGTTAAGTATTTCACAGTGCATTAACTCCACAGACAGACAGAGTGAGTGTGTGTGTGTGTGTGTGTGTGTGTGTGTGTGTGTGTGTACAGACAGAGTGAGTGTACTTCAGGTGAAAGCTTTTTGTTTTCTCAACACGCCCTTCGTTGTAATCTGATACAATAGAGAGAGAGAGAGAGAGAGAGAAGAAGAGAGGGAGAGAGAGAGAGAGAGAAGAAGAGAGGGAGAGAGAGAGAGAAGAAGAGAGGGAGAGAGAGAGAGAGAGAGAGAGAGAGAGAGAGAGAGAGAGAGAGAGAGAGAGAGAGAGAGAGAGAGAGAGAGAAGAGAGAGAGAGAGAGAGAGAGAGAGAGAGAGAGAGAGAGAGAGAGAGAGAGGGGGAGAGGGGGGAGAGGGGGAGAGAGGGGGGGAGAGAGGGAGGGAGAGAGGGAGACGAGGGAGAGAGGGAGAGAGGAGAGAGAGAAGAAGAAGAGAGGAGAGAGAGAGAGAAGAAGAGAGGAGAGGAGGAGAGAGAAGAGAGAGAGAGAGAGAGAGAGAGTAATCTGATACGATGGACAGACGCTTAAACAAGCTGCTGCCACAAGTCAAATCATCACATTACAAGTCTGTCAAACAAGAGCCCTCAGGGGTATAACAGATAACAGCAGGGGTCAGTTTACTGTGTGTGTGTGTGTGTGTGTGGTGTGTGTGTGTGTGTGTCTGTGTGTGTGTGTGTGTCTGTGTGTCTGTGTGAGACTGAAAGCTTTGCCTACAAGAATCCACACTGTATACTATCCTAGGAGTAAGTTACTGAACAGGAGATACAGTATTACATCATTTTGACAACAAGCGTTCTCCAGAATCACTGACTGCACCTTTAAATAGTAGTAGAGCATTTGTTGGGGACTTTGTTTTAGCTGGAAAAAGATGTGGTGCTATTTGGAGCAGCAGGAAGGTGTGTGTGGGACTGAGTCTTACTTAACTGCAGTGTGTGTGTGTGTGTGTGTGTGTGTGTGTGTGTGTGTGTGTGTGTGTGTGTGTGTGTGTGTGTGTTCACAGTGATTTGTTTTCAAATCCTTTAATCTTTGTTGATCTATTGTTCAGAGTCTAAAAGGATATAAAGGGAGATAAAAAATGAGTGTCAGTAACACTCCATATCTACTTACAGCTCCTTCATAGTGGGTTTAAACCTCTTTACATGTTGTCTGTAAACACTATGAGCTCTTTGTATCCACAGGGGAAGCCCTCTGAAGTGGTTGGTATTACTCTGAAGGCTGCCGTGTCAATCATTTTATGGGTTTTCAGTTATTGTAAACGCAATATCTCCAGAACGCTTTGAGGGATTGTCTTCAGACTTTGCACCAATGTCGACTGTGACTCAAAGATGAACTGAATAGATTTTGGAGGTCAAAGGTCAAAGGTTACTGTGACCTCGTGTACAAAATCTTAATCAAACTATTCCTGTCTAGAAGGTGCTCCGAGGAACTTTCAGTCTGTGTTAATTCTAGCGCCGCCTTTGGACTAAAAGCAGTAGTGTTTTTACTACGCCAGCTGTTGTTCCTGGGTGAGCGTATATACCCATGACAAAGGCATTAAGAAAAACTATATAAAAAAAGCATTCTTTGCACTGAATGGTCTCGTTTGCTGTTACGTGTAATTTATGATCATCAGAGGAAAAATTAGACTGTTTCAGAAATATTTAAAAGTTCCTTGTAGCACCTTATAAAGAGCTGGACGGCTTATTTGAACAGTTTATTTGAACAAACCAGAGCTCAGTTAATCTTATCTCCACTTCACCTGAGCGGTTTATAAAGACACTTCTGTTCAACAACTGAGTTAAAGTGCAGTGTGTATATCTAAGGACACACTCACACTTGTTTACATTTAAGATTATAACGAGCTTTTACTCACTGATTCATTGAACGCTGAAGTGTGTGTGTGTGTGTGTATTTAAGGACACACACACACACTTGGCTCTATTGATCTGTGCCGTGCTTAAGGGGGATGCGCTCGCTCACTCACTTACTCACTCACTCACTCACTCACTCACTCACTCACTCACTCACTCACTCACTCACTCACTCACTCACACACACACACACACTCACACACACAGTTGTGTTCCACTAACAACTCTGATTTTCGACTGTCGTTTATTCACAAAAATAAAAATGCCGACCGTTTGGAAGCGATGTTATGACTAGTAATGTGTCTGTCTGAGTTTACAACTTAACTTGTTTTTTAGTTTTTTTTTAAGATTATTTTTTGTCATTTTCAAGCTTTATTGGACAGTACAGAGTTGAAATGGGGGGGGGAGGGATCGAGAGAGAGAGAGAGAGGGGGGGTGGGTGACCTGCAGTAAAGGTCCACGGGTCGGATTTGATCCCGCGTCCACTGCAACGAAGGCCGGAGCCGATTAGGGTACACGCTCTATCCACTACACCACCCTTAACTTGTTTTATTTTTTGTTCTTTTTCTGCAGCTGTATTTCTGCTGATGGTCGTTGCAGTTGAAGCAGCTCCTACCACAGCTCTGCCAATCAAAGACCCACTAACACTAACATGCAGCGGGATCAAACATCCTAATGGATCAGGGACCTACACCCTGTCTAGACCACCGGCCTCACAGAGCTGCACATACGGATTTGAAGACGAAAACGTAAGTCACTACACTAAAACTGCAAAGTTACTGTATTTAAAATGTTCTATTTCTATTCTTTAGCTTTTAAATGTTTTATTTCTACTCATTCTTTTCTCTAATATATCTGGAACACACTCCCAGAGAACTTGAGGTCTGCTGCAACTCTCAGTTCTTTTAAATCGAGTCTGAAGACTTTTCTGTTTCCATTTTAACCTGTACTTTTTATTTAATTTAAATGTTTTACTTCTTTTCATTCACTTTTAAATGTTTTATAATGTGTTTTATGTATTCTAATCTTGCCCCTGTAAAGCCCTTTGAGTGGCCTTGTGTCTGAATTGTGCTATAGAAATAAACTTGCCTTGCCTTACAGAAGAGTACTAGAAGCTAAGTGAGAGAAAAAAATGCATTTTCGAGAATTAATTGTGCATTAAAAGGTGCTCCGAGGAACTTTCTGTGTGTGTTCATTCTTGCGCCCCCCTTTGGACTAAAAGCGGTAGTGTTTTTACCACGCCAGCTGTTGTTCCTGGGTGAGCGTATATATACCCATGACAAAGGCATTAAGAAAAACTATATAAAAATAGCATTCTTTTACACTGATGGTCCCGTTTGCTGTTACATGTAATTTATGATCATCAGAGGAAAAATGAGACTGTTTCAGAAATATTTAAAAAGTTCCTCTTAGCACCTTTAGCTAACCATGATATCTATAAGTAAATCATTTTACCTCTTCATCTGCAGTTTTGTGTAGGCGTTGTGATGCTGCCGACTCATTCGTTTTCAAAAATAGATCTGAAAAAAACAACTTCTCAATCGGTCTGCACATAGTGGTAGGATGGCCTAGAGGTAAGGTGGCGGACCAGTGACCATGAGGTTGCTGGTTCGATCCCTGGCACCGGACAGGGGGGTGTTAGTTGTAAAACTAGCAGAGGCTGGTATTGCGTCTACGGTGCCCACCATCTCTACCATTGTGTCCTTGAGCAAGACACTTAACCCCAAACTGCTCCAGGGGCGCTGTACTATGGCTGACCCTGCGCTCTGACCCCCTCCGAAGTGTGGTAACTTGAGAGGGGAGATGAGAAAAGACGAATTTCAATGTGCCTCGTGTACAACTGACAATAAAGATAACTTAACTTAACTTAACATACAATGGTGCTGGAGTTATTGCAACATCACTGATGAGTACGTAGGCTGGGACCTTCTGCCATCCCTCTGATTGTGAAATTCTCCTCTGAAAGAAAGTGGAAACTCCCCAACACTCTCCTTAATCTTCTTCTAATTTTAGTTTTTTATAATATAAACAATGTGATGACTGTGCAAAAACCTGGTCACTAAAGGAACGGTTTGTGCAAAGAAATAAAGCTATAGTGTGTAACTTTTTTCATATACATTTAAGGTTGGATACATTCAAGCCATTGCCAAAACAAGTTGATTAAGCCTGTTATCAGCTCCAAAAAATTCTCTCTGTATTTCTCAGTATGGCAGCGTTTACAAACTGGTGCCCCCCCCCCCCCCCCCTGACACTGGTGCAGGAGCTCAGAAAAATCCCCAAGAAGAGCCCAAGAAATGTTTCAGTTGTTGATTCTACTGCTAAGAAAAAAAAACCTGGACGTACAGCAGAAGGTATAAAATCCATGAGCCATCACTGAAGGCTTTACCTCACGTAGATGCACCGACAGTGTTGTTGTAATTACTCAGAATTCCTCATGAGAGGGGGGCGACAGAAGTTACGCACTGTAGCTTTAAAGCAGTAAATTAAATTAGTGAATCTGTCTTTTCTGTGTTTGTTTTTCTAGAGAACTGCCATCACCTACGGCAAAGATTTTGGTGATCCTAAAACAACGAAAGTCCTGCATCTCACGGACCAGTCCATCACCCTGAAGGAGTTACCGGGCGTCCTGCATTACTTGGAGGACTGTAACGGGGTAAATAACGTCGTCATGTCCAGAAGATAGTGGAGAGAGAGAGAGAGAGATAGATAGATAGATAGATAGATAGATAGATAGATAGATAGATAGATAGATAGATAGATAGATAGATAGATAGATAGAGTAAAACAGAGTTATATTTAAAAATAGATAAATAAAAGCCCTGAGTAGCACACTACCAATGAGTCCTATACACAAGGGAAAATATGGTCTTTGTAAAGTTTTAGCAGAAGCATATTTAATAAGATCAATTTAAGCCCCATTCGATCCTCTGTCTCCCCGCCACTGTGTGTGTGTGTGCGTGTGTGTGTGTGTGTGTGTGTGCGTGCGTGTGTGTGTGTGAATGGCTTAGTGAGAGGCAAATAAAGTAGTTAGATCAAAAATCCTTGGAATATAGTCACTAATATTTCACTCTTCTGCTGTCTCTTCCTTCCTTTAGAAACCTGTCGTGGCGAACTGCACTGGTGAGTTTGCCATTCAAATATTCAAACTAAACCAACCAGATTGTGCAGAGAACACTATGAATTAGAAACACAACAGTCAGATCTCTGGAAAGAAAATTCATATATATGTGCTAACACAACTATAGATATATACACAGATACATCGACAGCTGCTGCACTGACTTCCATTGTTTCTGTTCTTTAGTGCACAGCCCTCCGTTGGACCTAGTCCAGGCTCCTACCACCGGTGAGTCACACTGTTTCCTATTACAGCCACATTCACTGCTTGAGGTTTAAGATAACTGATCACAAGTTTATTAAAAAACAGTTTTGACAGGAACCACAGCTCAACCACAGGAAGCATGATACACACAACACAAATCACATACTCTTTCTTCTTACTACACTACATACTAAAGTACAAAAGAGTTTTAGTCTTTTTACTACACTACATACTAAAGTACAGAAGAGTTTTAGTCTTTTTACTACACTACATACTAAAGTACAGAAGAGTTTTAGTCTTTTTACTACACTACATACTGAAGTACAGAAGAGTTTTAGTCTTTTTACCACACTACATACTAAAGTACAGAAGAGTTTTAGTCTTTTTACTACACTACATACTAAAGTACAGAAGAGTTTTAGTCTTTTTACCACACTACATACTAAAGTACAGAAGAGTTTTAGGGCCACAGACAGGAGAGAGAAAAAAAAATCAGATAAGGAAGATTTTTTTTTCATTATGTTGAGAAATGTCAAGAATAAAGACGAATACTCCAAAATGCTATTGGAGTTAGTGGGGAATCTAGGTTTTTTCAGCGTATTACAATTGACATGCATGTATTGGAACATACTAAATCTTTTTCTGGCATACTAAATTGTAGGGAAGTATGGGGGTTGGAACTCAGGGAGAGTGTAGGATGTTGAGTAATAGGATTCATTGAGCATAAGCCAAACCGCCTCCACAAACCACAACACTGGAACATTTCCATTAGCTGCTACAATCTCACAGTGAAAGCCAACCCGACCTGTTAGAATAATTATTTTTACATTAAATTCCCTGGTTTTTCACAGACCCAAAGCGCTTTTACATTGTTTTGTACACATTCACCCATTCACACACACATTCATACACCAATAGCAGCAGCAGCAGCTACCACGCAGGGTGCAAGCTAACTATCAGGAGACATTTAGGGTTCAGTGTCTTAAATGTAATTTTGTTTCTTTGCAGAGAACACTACAGTCAACTCCACCAAGATATGTTTATCTGAGACTGTGTGTGTGGACCAGAATATAGTAGTTGGACTTGTAATCCTCGCTATCCTACTTCTAGCCGCTGGTTTCGGGGGGGTGTACCTTTGGAAGTGGTACAACAAGCGCCAGCGAACTGCAGAGGCGACTGCTTACACTGCTGTGAATGACGACATTAAGATTGGATCAGTTGGTAATGGTGTGCAACCAATTGAGGTATACGTTGACAAGGAAGGCAATACAGGTCCTTAGCAAGGCTGAGAAAAGTCCAGTTGCCTCATTGTTGTACATAGCAAAAGCAATACCAAAAAAAAAAATCAATTAAGCTTAAAATGATGCTTCTATCGCCTTATATCTGTTAGTTTCTGTACGATTCATTTCTTAAGTTAAGTTAAGTTTTCTTATCTTTATATACGGTTTATATACTGTATATTTTATTTTATCTGTTTGTTTCAACATGTGTATGTCCTGGACTGTGTGAAACCAGGTCAAACTGTTTTAAAGGGTCTCGTTTTGTTTGGGGTTCAAAGCTCCATGATAGAATGCTGTCTCTCTATCAAGTTACATGCCATTGTACAGAAGCCATAGTAACTTCACTTGAATGCTAGAAGTTATCTCTCTGTCTCTGTCTGTTAGCCAGCTCGCTTGTAAAAGTAAAACACAACCGACTTTTTATTCTTGTTACGATAATGTCGATAACCGTTCTCTGAAAGTCATAAATGTCTTAAAAACTTGCAAAAAAAACTAAAACAAACGTTAACTCAAAAGCCATAAACACGTTGTATGTTCTGGTTGGGTGCTAGTTAAGAAAGCAAACTTCTAAAAATCCGTTCAGAGATTTCAATTTGAAACAACTGTTTGTGTACAAGCTCTCTCATTGACCTCTCCTGGAGATATCTACTCAAATATGTCCGTATTTGCCAAGAGAACATAGTGATGTGAGCTTCAACAGTTAGTTTCATATCCCTAAGGGCTTTTTGAGGGAAGTTGAACACGTTTTATGAGTATTTTTCGTCATTTGAAAAAAAAAATATCGCGATGCTCAAAGGGTTGTTGAAAATATACTGCCAGTCTTTTTGTCTCCATAGTTAAATGGACCCATATGGCTGCGGTTATTAAAAACCCACAACTACGTACCTCCCAAACTATCAGCAAAACAATCGGTTTCTGAATGACACAGAAGCTAATAGTTATGACAGAAATCTCGCAACAATACTTGTGTGTGTTGTGGTGAGATGAAGTCTGCTTGTAAAGGAGTTGGTCTCATTGAAGATTCGTGCCCTGATACACAAAGCCGACCACAAAACAAAACGAAAAGCCCACGAAAATTCAACTTATTCGCTTAACACTTTGCATCGCCATCTTGGTAGTTTACTAAACGTTGACATGGCATTTTAGACTTCTAGTCCACTGGAAAAACCCACTAGAAGATAGTTTTCTTTATTAGACCAATTTACACAAGGCACATTGAAATTTGTCTTTACGCATATCCTCTCTCAAGTTACCACACAGAATAGAAAACGATAAATTTTTCAAATCACAATATATTTGTTCATGTTAACATATTAACTACAAATAACTATTAACTTTTTTAATTAATTATTAATTGTACGGGTATTTCCAAATGTTATAAGACCACTCTACCAGCGCACAACCAATGTAGTGTATTTCAATTTTATTTTAGTCACACACAAGCGCACACACACACTCACACACACACACACACACACACACACACACACACACACACACACACTGTCTGTTTATTTTAGTCACAGCAATCAGCTTTCCCTAAAAAGATTTGCTACATTTATTATTATTGGACATAGTTTTGTGGAGAATCTTTGATCCAAGCCGCTTCACACTCAGCACTGCACTCTCACCTAAAACCTCGGCAACACACACCCAAAGTTAACACACACACAAAGTTAACACACACACAAAGTTAACACACACACAAAGTTAACACACCCAAAGAGGTGAGGATAACAGAGGAACGGTTAGAGAGACATTCGGGCTAAGTTTACAAGACAATACTTGCGCTAAAAAACTTTAAAGGCTGTAGTAAGCAGACAGGCTAATAGTTTAGGACATATCCTTTTCACATAGTTTTTTTAATTAATTCCGCATTTAAGGCCACATTATTTTCAATACAACCGGAAAGTAAAATATCCTAAATCGCTGTAGAAGGCATGACTGGCTAATACTGTAGTAACTGTTGATACTTTTTATTTTATTTTATACTTTATTGTAGGATCAAAAATTTAATCTGACAGTAAATTACTTATATTGACAACATCCTACACTTTTTTTTTTTGTGTGGTGTTGATACATTCTAGGAGACATCCCATTCACAGATTTTTTTTTTTTTTAAATTACAATTTTGTTCAAAAAAACTTTATCAACAACAATACATACAAACAAATACAGACATTGTAGATAGATGTAATACGACGGTTGGCTTGGTGTATCAGGGCTGCAGCTCATTCGAACCCTTAACCCCAAAACGTCGCCAGTCTCCCGGATATATTTATATATATCTCGGAGGTCAAAAGGTCCTACTGAAATGGTTCACATTCAAATATTAACCGAAGAATGGCCCATGGTTGACTCGAAGGGGGATGGAAAAATAATGGAAAGAAAAATGAATTCTTTCTCTGGTTTTCCGATTTTGTTCTGACTTGCTGATTGCAGTCAGAGCTCAATGCTTACGTATAATGCTGATAGTAAAATAATCTTCTACTGTGGAAGTTGGGAGGTTCATTAATAATGGTAATAATAACTATTATAATATATTAAATATATGAGTCAAATAGCACATGTATTGTACAGACACGTGTGTGATATTTAAAAGTGCTACGAGGACATTTTTTTATATTTCTGAAAACAGTCTCATTTTTCTTCTGATGATCATGAATGACATGTTACAGCAAATGAGACCATCAGTGTAAAAGAATGCTATTTTTATATAGATTTTCTTAATGCCTTTGTCATGGGTATATACGCTCACCCAGGAACAACAGCTGACGTGGTAAAAACACTACTGCTTTTAGTCCAAATGGGGTGCGGAAAGAAAGTTCCTCGTAGCATGGACTCAGATTATTGTACAGGCGTGAAGTTTGTACCGGGATGTTCACAAATTAAATTTTATGTTTAATGTGATATCTCTGGCCTTCAGGGACCCTAGAGGTTAAAGTTGCTAAAAGGAACTTTGAAATATACAATTTCTAGGCTATATAGTTTTTCTTGATGCCTTTGTCATGGTTACGCTCTCCCAGGAACAACAGCTGGTGTAGTAAAAAAAAATACCGCTTTTGTCTAAAAGGGGTGCTAGAATTAACAAAAACTAAAAGTTCCTAGGAGCACCTTCAAGACTATTTTTAAAGCTGTGCTATGGAATATTTTAATATTTCCAATTCAAAAATTGTTTTGTTTTGATATTATTTTTCCTCGGTTTTTCAGTCCAAAATAAACATTCCATTTGAATTTTTTTTCGGATGACATTGTTTATTGCTTTCAAAAATATTCTCAGAGCTCAAGCCACGCTGGATATACAGTATTTTTGGGGCTGTTGCTTGGCAGTTGAAACTAGCTTAGTTTTTTTATTATGGGAATAGCAGTACATATATTATACCCTGTAATGACCACTTTCTACCAGAGGTGGCGCCAAATACACTCCAAAAAGCAAAGTTCCATGGTACAGCTTTAACCTTTTTTTTTTTGTCTTATTTCCTAATTTTGTTTGTTTTTAAATCACTCCACTTGTATCTGTAATACTGTATTTGGGTCTTATCTTATTTTATTGGTGTAAAAATATACTACAAGTTATGTCACATGTTTTTAAAAAAATAATTCTAAATCACGTCCTGTCATTAAATACGTTTCCAAATAACTAAGACTTGAAGCTAAAACAGGTTGTAATGTTTAGTGCCTTTTTAACATGAATGTCACGTCTCATTGTATGTTATCACAATGCAAAAATATTCAGATTTTAAGCCAATGAACTACTGCCCAGGTTATCATAAAATGTGCTGTATTTTCATATGTATTCATGGTGCCTTTTCAGAATTTGTACTTGACTTATTTAGAACGATTTGAGACAAATTTTTAATATTTTTTTTAAATTATTTTTAAGACCTAAGTGACCTTTTCTTTCCTTTCTAATCATGTTAAAGATAATGATTATTTGTGCTTCATTTAAGGGGCTTGCTTGCTTTTAGGGGTATGGTAAAAAAAAAAAAAGTGTGGTTTTTGTTTTGGCTATTAAGAAAAATCTATGCCAGCTATTAATGGCTATGAATTAAAATCACTCACAGTTAATCCATAATGCTTTGTATGATTTCTGATTATTGTTTTTTGCCAAATAAAGTGGTTTTAAATGGCTGTCTATGTGTGGTTTCTTTTCTGAAAGTAAAGATATCTACATTTAAGAGTGTACTGATGTTAACATTCTTCATTTCATTTTGAGCCAACACACAATGCAGATGTGTTTTAATGTCTACACCAAGTTATAACCTTAACCTGTGGTGGATTAAAGACTTGCTATTGGATATTTTAGGCAGGTATTGTATCCAGGTAAAAATGTTGTTAACGTTTCTGTGTGTGTGTCTGTGTGTGTGTGTGTGTGTGTGTGTGTGTGTGTGTGTGTGTGTGTGTGTGTGTGTGTGTGTGTGTGTGTGTGTGTGTGTGTGTGTGTGTGTGTGTGTGTGTGTGTGTGTGTGTGTGTGTGTGTGTGTGTGTGTGTGTGTGTGTGTGTGTGTGTGTGTGTAGGTTTTACTTGTTGCATAACCAATTGGCCTACGGAAAAATAGATCAATTTGAAGTTTGAAGTTGACACTAGACTAGACACCAAAGAGCTACAAAGCAGATTTCAGTTTTACACACTTCCCACAACAGTTAAGAATTTTCGGAACTTAAAGGTGTAGTCAGTGATTCTGGAGAACGCTTGTTGTCAAAATCAGTGAATATCTCCTCATGATCCACTACCCGTCTGTACTGTGTGTGTGCACTTAAAAAAACCCAGTGTTAATACACAGCCTAGGCTCTGTAAAATGGCTGTTAAAATGACTGTACTATATGATTTATAGTTTTCCAGGGAACATGATTTCTAATATGTGACTATAAATAGTGAAACCCACAAAGACAGTTGTTCTTCATTTTTGTTCACTCATTGTGAAAGCACACTTCCTGTAGATTGGCTATAGCAGGGGTCGGCAACCCAAAATGTTGAAAGAGCCATATTGGACCAAAAAAACAAAAAACAAATATGTCTGGAGCCGCAAAAAATTAAAAGCCTTACATAAGCCTTATAATGAAGGCAACACATGCTGTATGTATCTATATTAGCTATATTAGCCTACTATCAAAATGACTAAATTGGCTACAAATACATTATGAGCCTTCATAATTAAATGTTTTTTTCCCCGCAGCGCATCCTAGAGAATGACGCACCACGTGACTACTCTGTTGTACGATGCCGCCTCAAGTTTAACTTCATTACAATATTAATGAATTATGTTTCATTGCTTTGATGAAATTAAAGAAATGCAATAAAGAAATCAGATTTTTTATGTCGTTTTTATTTTGAGGATTCGAAAACAACAACAACAAAATGGAACGTGCATAACGTGCCCCTTATCTGGGCAACAAACGGAGTGTAATAAAACGCAGCCTGCATTTATAAAAATAAAACAGCAGCCTTTTGAAAAGGTAAAGTATATAAAATCAAATTAAGACAGTTTAGTTTGATTTCTGTGCAAATGCCAAGCAAGTCAGTGCAAGGGTAAAACGCAGCAGCATCCTCTTCACTTTTGACACGCAGCCAACGCAGCTATATCCTCGGACCTGAGCAACAAAACACAATAATGTCCCTAAGTGTCATTCCAAATATACACTGACAAAAATCAGAAATCACTTTATAAAAAAAAGCCACTTTGTTACTAAATATGTGCCTATGACAGGATTGTGTTCTTACCCGTTTAATGTGACTTTTGTTTTCGGACATCACCCGTCAGCTTCTCAACATCGGGCATGTAAGATGTAACTTTAATCTTGACGCAGGACTGCAAGCTGTCATCTGTGAGGCGGGTGCGATATTTTGATTTGATGTAGTTCATGTTTGAGAAGATCTGCTCGCACAGGTATGTTGATCCAAAGATGGATAATACTCCAAATGCATATAACTTCATGTTCCTGTAACTGTCAGGAAGAGCATTCCATGTGTCATAGACAAGTTTCTCGGGTGTTGGGAGGCTTCCCATTTCGCTCCATTTGTGGCTTTGGGCAAGCTGGGCTTTCTGGCGAGTGACGTCTTCAAGCTCGGCTGTCAGATGTTTGAATTTGGACACCCATAAATCTTTGTCGGCTATATCAGCCATTTCCATTTCAAGGTCAGCCTGATTTACTCCTGGGAATGTGCTCAACAAGGATGGGTCAATCTCCAGGGGTGTGACAGGGAAAGACAATGTCATTTTTTCCTTTCGGAACTCGCAAAATCTGCTCCCAAATGCAGTCTGCATATCAACGATCGCACCTTGTAAATAATCACCGTTGAGTGTGTGATCGTGATGGGCTTCTTTGAATTCTCTCAGGGAGGGGAAGTGGGAGAGCGTGCCTCGCTGTACATCCCTGGCAAAGACAGTCAGCTTGCGCTCGAATGACAGAACAGCTTCCAGCATTTGCAGTGCAGTGTTTCCCCGCCCCTGGAGACTTTTATTCAGCTTGTTTAGGTGGCTTGTCATATCCACCATAAAGTGCAGTTTTTCGAGCCACTCGGTATCTTCCAGTTGCGGGTAGTTCAGGTCTTTGCTTTTCAGGAATGTTTTCACGTGTTCTAAACAAGCAACAAAGCGACGCAAAACCTCACCCCTGGACAGCCATCGGACTTTGTTGTGTAGCAGGAGATCGGAATATTCGCTGTCAACTTCATCAAGCAATGCACGGAACTGACGGTGGTTCAGTGCTTTTGCAATTATCTTGTTCACCATCTCGATGACAAGGTTCATCACCGCCATACACTCCGATGGGAATGTTTGTGCACACAGTGCCTCTTGATGCAAGATGCAGTGGAATGCAAGCAGATTTCGATCCAATGCTTTCTGTAGCAAAGTCACAAACCCCCTTTTTGATCCTCTCATGCTGGGAGCCCCATCTGTAGCCACTGAAATCAGGTGGTTGGTGTTTATTCCATTGTCATTTAAACACTTCAGCACAGCCTCACATATGTCCTCCCCCCGTGTTTGGCCTTTCAGTGGTATTAATTGGATCATTTCTTCTTGCGGCCCATCGGAGTTCACATACCTGCATAAAAGCGCAGTCTGTTCAATATCGATCACATCACAGGACTCATCACAGGCAATTGAGTATGCTGGCGCTGAATTAATGTCCTTGATTTGCTGATCGGTGATGTTGCCTGCCATTTTAATGGCCCTTTCCTTCACTGTCTTAGCGGAGAGAGGCATGTCTTTGATTTTCTGTATTATCTCGGTTTTGTTTTTGAAATCTGCAAATAGGTGTTCTGATATGTTGATGAACGACTCCTTCATGTAGTCACCATCTGTGAACGGTTTTCCACGCTTTATTATCTCCCGGGTTGCAACAAAACTTGCAGCAGTAGTGGAGTTTGGAGATGCAATCCACTTCTTAAATCTATTTTTGCGCTCCTCTAATTTCTCCAGAAGTAATGCAATCGCACTTTTTCTCTCACTCCCAACTGGGTACTCGGCTGCAAATGTAGCATGCCTTCCCTGGAAATGTCTTTCCACATTACTCTTTTTGTTATTTGACAACTTCTCGCTACAGAGCAAACATTCAGGCAATCCTTCCGCATTAGCAATGAATGCAAATGATTCGGTCCAAGAAACGTTGAAACCTCTGTTCTCCTCTGTTATTCTTCTCTTTTTCCCTTTGGGATCCATGGCCCATCACACAGCCGCCGATTTGTTTACGACAGCCACCTGCCTGGCATCCCGCCCTGCTGATATAAACGTGTGTCGCAGGCTATGACGCAAATCTCGGGTGACAGAAATGTTGATATTTAATATTTATTCTACACATTTTTACAGCATTGGAAAACGTTAAGAATGTTTGTCCTCCTACAGAAACCATATTAAAACAAAAATTATATTTCCCTCCCCCATCTTTTTCCATTTTCAAACATTTTTGAAAAAGCTCCAGGGAGCCACCAGGGCAGCGCCAAAGAGCCGCATGCGGCTCCAGAGCCGCGGGTTGCCGACCCCTGGGCTATAGCTATGGAACAGCCAGTAAGATCTGGGTGTGTGACTAATCACAGTGTGTCAACTGTGCTCACCACACGCACGCACGCACGCACGCACACACACACACACACACTAACTGAAACCATTTCTGCAGGTGGCTATTATAGGATCTCAATAACTACACCAGGGGGAAAATGTCACAAATGTTTCCAGATAATATCCGCTTCAGCAGATCTGTAAAAAAAATCTCAAACTCACACTTCACTTGTCTTTTAATTATTTATTTTGGTCTCAATATATTCAAGTAACGGTTTACAATCATGATGGACGCGAGCGATACTGTGGTCAATCACAAAAGAAAAATTGAGGTTTTTCCGTTTTAAAAAGTTACAAAAATACAGCAGGGAATATATTACAATTTTACTTAAAAAAATCTGATTGTTTTCATGTTTTCATATTTTCATACAAACATTTTATTTTTTTATTTTTTTTAATTTGTGGAAGAACGCAGTCCAGTTTTGTCTCTGTAACTCGCCAGTTATGAGACAATTCTGAGTCCGCGACCTCGACAAAACAGTTATTTCCTGACTGTGGGATCCCTGACTTGATGTCTTTGTGCCCGTGTCCACCTATCGGCTTTTTCTGAGCGCAAGCTTAATTTTTCCATTTCGATTGAGAAGCGGCCGCTCGGAGAAAAAGGCGCCGCTTCAAGCTTTTCCAGTTGAAAAAAAGCTGAAAGAACTTCACATTTAAAGCTGGGGTGGAGGATTTGGGGAGAAAATGGCAGTTGGGATAGAGATTTGAATCCAAATAACTCAACCGCTCCACTTGTTCTCTTTGGTCCCTCCCCTATGGTCCCTCCCTGACACGCTCTACACCAACAAAGTCGTGCCAAAGTGAATGGACAGTCCCCAACAGCCAATAAGAACAGAGAATCGAAGCCTCGCTCTGATTGGTCAAAGTGTACAGCTCATGTTAACTTCGACCAATCAGAAATCATATACCCCAGCTTTAAGCGGAGGGGACGTCACCGGCTTTTTCAACGGGCCAATCAGATAGTAGATCGTCGGGACTCGAAGAGAAACTGCTTTTTACTGACTCTGTTTACCATATCATCAAGAAAGTTCTACAAAGTTCTAGAATGCAACACTCCCTGGGTAACCCCAACCCTTTCGAATATAACAGAAGCTACAGTGGCCTTCAAGGACAAGAACAATTCTAAATTTTAAACAATGCACCTGATGACATTCCAACTATGACACTTTCAAGATGGCGGCACTAGGCCTTGGTCCAAAATATGCAGAAATATGGAAAAAATAATAATTCAAAACATTTTTTTCAGCTATTATGCACTAAATTAAATGTACTTATGGATATTATAATTACTTTCTACAAAATCTGCTAGGAAATAAAACCCAAAATTCTACACACTGCAGGTTTAAAATGACCACACAACAGAGGACGAAGAGCCTGTGTGTAGGAGCAGATTAGACGCACACTTGATATCGCTACATATTTATGTCCTACGGATTGTTTCATGCGCACACATCAGCCCACTACTTGCCCTGTGTGTGTGCTGTTCCATTTATTTTGACAGCGTTCTTTCTCCCAGCATATTGAAAGGCACTAGGTGGACCTCGCTCCCAAGCACAGCCAGCGTTTGAACTTTAAGCCCGATAAAAACACTAGGTGGACACGGGCCCTTAGTGCAGGTTAAAAAGGGTCGTAATGGGGGACCCGGGTTCGATTCCAGCCCGCGGTCGTTCTCTGCATGTCACTCCCCTCTCTGTCCGATTTCAACTCTGTCTCTACACTATCAATAAAGCATAAAAATGCCAAAAAAATATCTTAAAAAAAAAAGGCCGTAATAAAAAAAAAAATTCAGGATTTTAAAACTCATGTTGATAGCAGAGAAACATGAGGATCTTCAAGCGTGATCTTCAATTCTGGTTCTCGATGTCGTTCAAGCTGCTTGATTCCTCGTCCTCTACGATATTTCCTCTGTGGACAGAATTCAATCATGTCAGTGTTTCCATGGAGATATATCACAAACAGAGAAAGGCAAGGCAAGTTTATTTCTATAGCACAATTCAGGCCATTCAAAGTGCTTTACAGGGGCATAAAATACATCAAGATTAAAATACATCAGGCAAAGAATACACATTAAAAAAATTTAATTTAAAATAAAACATATAAGTGAAATAAGAAGAATAACAGGTTAAAAGGGAAACAGAAAAGTCATCAGACTTGATTTAAATGGGAGAGAGTTGCAGCAGACCAAACACAAACATTGTAGCTGACACTGAAAGTCATTGAGAATTTCCTTAATTCTTTATCTTTTCATTTCCAAGTCTTTTTTTTAAAAAGGTGCAGTGTGCAATATATTAGAGGATTTAGAGGTGAGATTGTAGACGTCAACGCTCCCTTGCTAACCCCATCCTTTTTTTTTAAAGATTATTCTTTGGCATTTTCAGTCTTCATTAGACAGTACAGAGTTGAAATGGGGAGACAGAGAGAGAGAGAGAGAGAGAGAGAGGGGGGGGGGGGGGGGATGACCTGCAGTAAAGGTCCACGGGTCGGATTTGAACCCGTGACTACTGCAACGAAGGCCGGAGCCAATATGGTACACGCTCTATCCACTACACCACCGGAGCGCTCCAACAGCAGTGTATTAATAATGGTAATATGACCATGGTGAAGAAAAGTAAACTGTGATTTAGTAGCGTTCATAAACACAGGCTTTTCCCGTCTGCCTGCTGCAAATCATTTGGTCTGAGTATCTCACAGAGCCATTGCTGAATCTCCTCTTTTCAGCCTCTGTCTGAAACGCTCTGTTCTAGAGCTCTAGTCTCTTTAAGCCCCGCCTTCCAAAAAGCCAAGTCTGCTCTGATTGGCCGTGAATCTAACTGCTGATTTGAACAGCCAGTAAGATCTGGGGGTGTGACTAATCACAGTGTGTCAACTGTGCTCTCCACACACACACGCACACGCACACACACACACACACACACACACACACACACACACACACACACACACACACACACACACACACACACACACACACACACACACACACACACACACACACACCATTAACTTGCCAGTAGTTAGTTATAATGGTTCATCATCATTACTGTCACGTGCGCTGTAAAACGATTGACTGTTTATTGCAGATAACACATTGCAGCAAATTGGTTTCGTTTTTTCTCTTTAGCTCTTAA
>NC_137212.1:1715538-1720538 GCF_949987685.1 Ammodytes marinus
ACACACACACACACACACACACACACACACACACACACACACACACACACACACACACACACACCACACACACACACACACACACACACACACACACACACACTAATTTACCAGCAGCTTGAATATTTTTTACTTTGCTACTTACCGAACAGCTCAAAACGTACTTCCCAAATCACCATGTTAATCTAGCAACTGGGTTTTACAGTGCTTCATTGCTGGATTAAGGGGGAGGTTAACTCAGCCTGAGTTTATCTCCACACACTATTGTTGTCTTCAGTAACGTGAGTGTGAGCGACTACCGCACACTGTCTCTGTCTGTGTGTGGCAGCGATGCCCTCTCACAGGGGAGAGACTCGCCACAGTCAACCTGAGTCACACACACACACACACACATACACACACACACACACAGTTTACAAGTGAAGCTCCGGCTCATCAGTGAGCGGACTGATTTTGACAGTTGTTTTACAGTTTGGTGAACAGTCCCTGAACAGTCAGAGTGATGTTGTTCGCTCATATCAGCGCTCCTTCAGAACGCATAGAAGGTCTCTCGTCCAATCAAATCACTCGCTCAGAACCACTGCTGTATAAACACAAATACATACACACTCTTACCCACACTCACACATACACACACAGACACACAAACTCACACACTCACACACACACTAGCTAACACTAAAGAGACATGTCTGTACATCAGTTGTGCATGTTACTAATCATGTATTGCAACAAAATGTTTTTCTTAATTTTTTTATCATTGTTATATTGTCACTTTACCATGTATTTATTTATTTTTTCCCGGAAAAGTACTATGCAAGATTGATGTCAAGCACTTATTACGCATGTGTGTGTGTGTGTGTGTGTGTGTGTGTGTGTGTGTGTGTGTGTGTGTGTGTGTGTGTGTGTGTGTGTGTGTGTGTGTGTGTGTGTGTGTGTGTGTGTGTGTGTGTGCGTTATGTTATTTATTTTTTATATTTTAATTTTTGTATGTTAAAAATATGTTTTCATTGTATTTTTTTGTTTGCAAGGACCCCCTCGAAAACAAGATGGTTTCATCTCAAGGGGTGATCCTAATAAAGAATTTGAATATGTGAAACTGGCCCAATAAGTTGAGGTTGAGTTAGTTTTTAGTCAATGGCTACATTTAAATTTGTATTTTCGAATATATCCCCTTGCAAGATATCACAGAGGCGGTTAACACACTTCATAGGGGTCTGAATATGACTCAGGTGGTTTAACTCTATGGTACATATTCAACACATGTTCCAGTAAGTGGTAAATTCACATTATGTCATCAATGCTGAGATGACTGTAAACTTGATCCAACACTTTTCATGCTCATACCAGAAGTTGAGTATGAAGGTCATTTTACGACTCTCTTACAGTATACTCTTATACACCACTTCATATTTGGATTTTATACACACACACACACGCACACGCACACGCACACACACACACACACACACACACACACACACACACACACACACACACACACACACACACACTTTCTTTCTCACACACACTTTGAGCCAGAGAAAGTACCGCGGCACGTCTCTACTTATGAAGGACAAGACTGGGCTGCTATTACTGCATGTTTTTTCCGATTGCGTTCATGCATTGAGTGGGAGAGAGAGAGAGAGAGACACACACACTAACACACACACACACACACACACACACACACACACACACACACAGGCCCACACACACACACACACACACACACACACACACACACGCCCACACACTTAGACAAACAAGGCCTCAACAGAATTTCCTTCCTCTGTACCTACCTTACAAGCATGACTTCCTGTGACTTATACATAGAATTTAAACAAGAGTTAAAACTTGAAAAATATCTGTTGTATGAAAATCAAAAGTCCAGACAGGCCATCTGCAATTTTAGAACCAATAACACCCGCATACCTAAAGTCACAGGAAGATACAAAGGGCTGGAAAGAAACCAAAGAATATGCAACCTTTGTGACTCTAATTGTGTTGGAGATGAATACCATGTACTTTTTGAGTGTAAAAATGTGGATGTAATGTATTTTAGAAAAAAGTACCTGCCAAATTATTATGTTTATTTTCCATCCATGACCAAATTGATTTCGCTTTTGAGGGCAAGTAGGCCAGGGGTTATTGTTAAAACAGGTGCCTTTTTGAGAAATGTTTTGCCATTGTTTAAGTGATGTTTTTGTTTTGTTTTGTTTTGTTTTTCCTTGCCGTGCACCATTGTTTTGTTTTGTAATGATTTCAGTTGAATTTTGTGCTCCATGCCATGTGCTATGGCCGTGAGCCGTAATAAATACATGAAAATGAAATGAAATGAATGAACTGCCTGATCGTGACATGACATGATAACGACACAATTGTTCTCACGGGAGAGTAAAGTGTAAAGTGAGCACATGTAGTCCAAGATGGAAACGACCTCTGACATAATTAATTTATGTGAGTCTACACACACACACACACACACACACACACACACACACACACACACACACACACACACACACTAATTTACCAGCAGCTTGAATATTCTTTTACTTTGCTACTTACCGAACAGCTCAAAACGTACTTCCCAAATCACCATGTTAATCTAGCAACTGGGTTTTACAGTGCTTCATTGCTGGATTAAGGGGGAGGTTAACTCAGCCTGAGTTTATCTCCACACACTATAGCTGTCTTCAGTAACGTGAGTGTGAGCGACTACCGCTGTGTGTGGCAGAGATGCCCTTTCAAAGGGGAGAGACTCGCCACAGTCAACCTGAGTCACACACACACACACACACACACACACACACACACACACACACACACACACACACACACACACACACACACACACACACACACACACACACACACACACACACACACACACACACACACACACACACACACACACACACACACACACACAAACACAGAATGCGCGAAGGCATCGAGGCTCCTCCTCCAAACACGCCCCACTAACTTTATAAAGCCAGCGCGCGGCTGTCTCCTCTCTCACCGGCTTCACATAGCAGAGAGCAGCACATCCATTCTATCTTTGCTCAGGAAAAACCGCACCGAGAGGTAAGTCCAACATTTTAAACTGTAACGACTTGAAATATAACACGTTTGCAGTTGTATAAGCGTCTTTGAGTGCCTTGAAAAGCGATATATTAATCCAATCCATTATAATACATCAAACCAGCTGATAGTTTACACACCTTCCGCCGCATGCCTTGAAACACATCTCTTCAGACTGCACTTTGACTAAGAAGAAGATGATACTACACATATAAAAGGCTATTGACGTGATTCCTGTTGTTCTGAGTTTGTGCCTTTATGGTTGAATGCAGTTAATGGAAGTCGCTTTGGATAAAAGCGTGGGCTAAATAAAAAGTAATAAGAGCGATTGATGTGTGGTGTAAAACCGCCCGGTAGGCTGTGTGTGTGTGTGTGTGTGTGTGTGTGTGTGTGTGTGTGTGTGTGTGTGTGTGTGTGTGTGTGTACGTGCGTGTGCGTGTGTGTCTGATGACGGGCTGTACAAACTTGTAATAAACGCACGTTGCAGTGTCATTTACATTAACGGCTCAGATATTGTCTAGAAGAATGTTGTGGCTTTAAACTTTGGGCTTCTTATCGCTGATAGACTAGTCGACAGTCGCCTAAATAAAAAGTACTAATACAAACTATAGTCTAAATGAAAACTAAATAAAATAAGCAGCTATACGTTCATCCCTGTTTAACTTTATGCTGCAGTAGTTTGCTGGAAGTTCAACTACTTTCATGTTTGCATAGTGAGTCAAGTATAGCCTTAACAAAACCACACACACGGCAGCACTTTCATCTGTTACAGTGAGTAACCTCTCATAATCCCTCAGGCTAATAAGACACTTGTTGGTTACAGTGAGAGGGTTCAGGCAAGGCAGGTTCAGTTTTTTTCGATTGCTAAACCACAGTGGGCACATCCGGAGCGACAAGTGCAAAACTCTAATCACAGTATGCAGAGCAGCGGTTAATTCAGAACTCTAGCTCGTTTTTCATTGATTAAACACAACCTTCAAAACTCTACACACCTATCTCATGGCTTAACCACAACCTGCACAACACTGTGGATTTCCAGCACTTTTTTTCAAACGCTAACACACTACTGCCACAACTGTAAACCACACATTCAAAACAGAATGAATGCCTAGTGCATTTCAAACACTGCACATTGCAATTTCAACTGAAACACTTAGGTGTCTTGTTTTAGACTTGTTAGTGAACATATATACAGTATAAAGGGAAAGCTCAAAAATATATATTTTTTTGTAAATGGACCAAGGAAGACAGGTTGTTGGAGGTAGAAGAGTGGCAGTGAGAGTGTGGATGTGTGGAGGAAGACCTAGAAGACATAGAGCTGTAATGTCTGATGAAATACAGTAAGGGCAACACTGATAGACCCTGTTGTGAATCATGGTCTCTCATTGAGAGAGGCAGGGTTGAGAGTGCAACCCAATCTGCAAAAATCTAAAGTTGCATCTGTAATACGAATTGTCCAGCAAACAAACAGCTTAGAGTTGCATCCTTACAGTAAATGACAACAACATTACAGGAATTGTTTTCTGTATTTACACAGATAAATGTTTTCAATAAAGTATACAAAATGTTTATCTATTGAAGCAAACTTCTGATTTTCATTTCTTTTTGTTTTACTAAAAAAACTGATATGTTATAAAATAAACAATTTCATGTGAAAGAATTTCACCCTTTTATCAAAGAAAATATTACGTAATTTGTGTGAAATAACTCAAATTATTCAAACTGTAAAGATTAAAAGTTTGTCATTTATGTATTGGGGTTTGATGTTAGTGTTTATACTCTGAGCAGGTTCTGAGTGACAGTTTGTGTTATCTCAGTGAGGACAATTCATAGTGTTTGCTGCACTGAGCCTATTTTGCAGGTGAAGTGAACTGTTCAGCTCCAGTGACTGTTGGTAGTGCAGACTGTAGTTA
>NC_137212.1:1723038-1735538 GCF_949987685.1 Ammodytes marinus
TACAGTGAAGATGGTGTGGGAAGCTTTCGGAATAACCCTTAATTCCTCAAAAAAAAGTGGTGGGTGATTTCATTCCTTTTTTTTGCTCTTAGCTTTGCATCATAGTAGCCTGGTCCAACCAGACCATCGTACTTCATTTAGCCTGGTCCAACCAGACCATCGTACTTCATTTAGCCTGGTCCAACCAGACCATCGTACTTCATTTAGCCTGGTCCTACCAGACCATCGTACTTCATTTAGCCTGGTCCTACCAGACCATCGTACTTCATTTAGCCTGGTCCTACCAGACCATCGTACTTCATTTAGCCTGGTCCAACGAGACCATCGTACTTCATTTAGCCTGGTCCAACCAGACCATCGTACTTCATTTAGCCCGGTCCTACCAGACCATCGTACTTCATTTAGCCCGGTCCAACCAGACCATCGTACTTCATTTAGCCTGGTGCTACCAGACCATCGTACTTCATTTAGCCCGGTCCAACCAGACCATCGTACTTCATTTAGCCTGGTGCTACCAGATCATCGCACTTCATTTAGCCCGGTCCAACCAGACCATCGTACTTCATTTAGCCTGGTCCTACCAGACCATCGTACTTCATTTAGCCTGGTCCTACCAGACCATCGTACTTCATTTAGCCTGGTGCTACCAGACCATCGTACTTCATTTAGCCTGGTCCTACCAGACCATCGTACTTCATTTAGCCTGGTGCTACCAGACCATCGTACTTCATTTAGCCTGGTCCTACCAGACCATCGTACTTCATTTAGCCTGGTGCTACCAGACCATCGTACTTCATTTAGCCTGGTCCTACCAGACCATCGTACTTCATTTAGCCTGGTCCAACCAGACCATCGTACTTCATTTAGCCTGGTCCAACCAGACCATCGTACTTCATTTAGCCTGGTCCTACCAGACCATCGTACTTCATTTAGCCTGGTCCTACCAGACCATCGTACTTCATTTAGCCTGGTCCAACCAGACCATCGTACTTCATTTAGCCTGGTCCTACCAGACCATCGTACTTCATTTCATTTGTACAGAAGGTCTGGAATCGCTCAATTAAGAAACGTTCACTCACTTGAAGGTGGGTGTCTGTTGAAGTTTAAAACTATTGGATCTGCCCAGTGCCACTCTGGATCTGCCAACCAATCGCATAACGTTTGGTCGTGACATATGTCATGCGAACGGCTTCTGACTACAACTGAAACTGGCGCACGACCTCAACGTCATTGTTCTCAGCCACTCCCTCTGTTCGCTGCTTGGACCGGTAAAAATCTACCTGAGAAAACCTAAGAATATACCGTAGACCCAGACTGACTACTGAAGGGAAATGAAAATTGAGCGGAAGTAGGTAGGCGGGCGGTACCAGGCTAACATTATTATAGATATTAATGAAAAATAGGGATGCACCTATTCAACTTTTTTGCTCCAAGCGCACTGTGTGTAATGTGGGTCGCACTCATCAACCCCATTGTCACAATACCAATATGGAATCGGTGCTTCCCTTATGATAGTCATGAAAATATGTACAATCATAGCTAGAAAACCACTGGTTGATATTAGAAGTGGATAGACGGGGTTATTTTTAATGTTTAATGTTTAATTATGTTGTCAAATAAAAAATTCTCTACTTCTCTCTTGCAAATGAAGCATAAACAATTGACGACTAACCTCGTTCCCTTTTTGTTCCAGATGTCTGTCCACCACTTCAGTCTGATGTCACCGGTAAGTCTGTACTGTTAATAGATTACTACTAGTGATAAACTATTCTACAGATTATAACAGTGATTAAATGAATCCGTCAGACTGTTTATAGGGTCTTAAAAGCATTAAAAATTATCTAATATTTGGGGCGCCCTCAGCTCAGTTGGCAGGGCTTCCCCCTCCCCCCCATGGGCCTCGGCCAGCAGCGGACCCGGGTTCGATTCCAGCCCGCGGTCGTTCTCTGCATGTCACTCCCCTCTCTGCCCCATTTCACCTCTGTCTCTACACTATCAATAAAGCATAAAAATTCCCCAAAAATATCTTAAAAAAAAAAATTATCTAATATTCTTTAAATAAGGCCTAAAGTTATGGAATTGTACCTTTAAACTTAAGTATTGAACTTTCTTGACAAAAGGTCTGAAATGTTTTGATTGGCATTTTGTAGTATTAAATAAATACTTGGAGAGAGGTCGTTATGTGACAAAGAAGAGTATATACTATACACACACTTCACAAAGCTATTGTTACAGTATATCAATATGAGTTTATAATACATTTTCCTTATTAAAACTATGTTAAAATGCGTAGATATATAATATATAAGATATAAAATATATAAGATATAATTTTCGTTATATCCTTCCTACTTTTGCCACTATGGCCGTGACGTTAGTATTTTTTAAGTGGCATTAAAAAGGTTTCAGAAAGTCTAAATCTAACTTGGAGAGAGAGATTGCTGGTTTAATACATAACTATCTGCACTTTCTTGTTGTTACAGAGAGTCCATCACTTCTCCCTGATGGTAAGTGTTCACGATTATAACTTACTGAGAAATATGGGTCGCTTGTGGAAAATAATATTAGTTCCAGGCATTTTACTGCACTGTCTTGAGTTTACTATAGTGTGAGCTCGTCTTTCGTCACATCTCACTGCTGCTCTCTGTTGTTCCCTGTGTGTGTGTGTGTGTGTGCGTGTGTGTGTGTGTGTCTGTGTGTGTGTGTGTGTGTGTGTGTGTCTGTCTGTCTGTCTGTGTGTGTGTGTGTGTG
Source organism: Ammodytes marinus (assembly GCF_949987685.1). Lineage (NCBI taxonomy): Eukaryota > Metazoa > Chordata > Actinopteri > Uranoscopiformes > Ammodytidae > Ammodytes > Ammodytes marinus. The sequence goes on from NC_137212.1 coordinate 1,725,790, forward strand.
TGTCTGTCTGTCTGTCTGTCTGTCCCTCCAACAGATTCTCCTCAATGGAAGCTACCTCTTATCATCCTCTCCATCATTGCCTTCATCATCCTCATGATAGCCGGAGTGTTTTATTACCTCAGAAGAAAGACAAGATGCCAACCTGCCCAACAACAGCACTTGAATGGAGACGCCCCCCATGAGGACCAACCCAATGGACAAGGCCCCAATGTAGAAAATATCCCTCTACAAAACGGACACAAGTAAGTTCACTTAAATGCTAAACGAGACCATCAGTGCAAAAAGGATGCTATTTTTACTTAAACCATAGTCTGTGTGAATACTCTATTCTGATTGGCTGGAGAACATTCCATATATATTCCGATAGCAGCAGCAGCTACCACGCAGGGTGCAAGCTAACTATCAGGAGACATTTAGGGTTCAGTGTCTCTTTGCCCAGGGACACTTGGACATGTGGCGGGGAGACGGGGGATCGAACCACCGACCCTGTAACCCAGTGGACGACCGCCCTACACACTTCACCACAGACACCCAACTAACTTAACTTCTACTAGTAGTGTGCTCTGCAAGTGTAACTTAAAGGTGGAGTCAGTGATTCTGGAGAGAACGCTTGTTGTCAAAATATCAGTGAATATCTCCTCATGATCTGCTACCTGTCTGTACTGTGTGTGACTTGGGAAAAAAGTCCAGTGTTACACATAATTTATTAGGCCTACAATTATTTATATTTTGTATCTCCATAGAAACACTCACACGATTGAATTCTGTTCACAGAGAAGAAAACCAGGCAGGAGAGGAGGAAACAAACGCCCTCAATGATGTCATCGTGGAGGAGAATGGGAACCAATGAAAAGCCTCGCTGTGTTTCGCACAAGTTTGAGAATTTACCTTTGGCCGTTCAGTCATAAACTAGACACGATTACGGTACTGAAAAAGTTCACCAAATATTTTAGGAATGGAAAAAGAATTATATTAATAAACAAGTATTTATATATTTCCTAGAACCAAAAAATATATATAATTGATAATATTTTTCTAGATCTGATGGCAAACTTTCGACCAATTAGAAATCACATGTCTAGAGGCTGACGAAACAATTTTTTTTACATTCTAAGATTTGCACTTATCTGTGTTATTGTTTGTAAAGCTCGTCTCAGGGCAAACTGTATGTAGTACACACTGAAACTACTTCAATCATTCTACAAAGATTACAAGTACCATATTTTAATTTGGAAAGACCTCATGAAGTAGGCAACTAGTGCTTGGTTTATGAAGTCAGTATCCCAGTCTAGCTCCAGGGATCTTTAAGTTAAATGTAGGATTTTTTAAGACCTTTTTAATTTGTGTGGCGACTGTGTCTCAGTTGGTGGAGCGGGTCGGCCGATGATCAAAGGGTTGGAGGTTCGATCCCCGCCCTGCCACCTGTGTCATAGTTGTTGTGTCCTTGGGCAAGACACTTCACCCATGTCGATAGTTAGCCTGCTGCTATCGGTGTATGAATGTGTGTGTGAATGGTAACGTGGGAAAGGAAAACAGGTCTCCCTTGTAAAAGAGTCTTGGGACTCAATGTGATTTACCTGTAGAAATAAAGGTTAAAAAATCCCCTTAAAATGAAGTTAAATGCCAGCATCAGTCATACCAAGGCCATACTGGCAGAAGTAAGATGTTGTTAAGCTGAACATTGGATATGTGTTGTTCATGTTTCTATGGTAACATCTGGCCCTATCAAATACACATGAAATGAAAGATATGTGTCGGCTCCAAAACTGCTGCTTATGTTTGTGTTTTGGTTAGTTTGCAATCTTAGCCTGTTAGTTTTCTTCTTTATTTCACTACTGCTTTTATTGCTTTTCTAATCATCTTACTGTGTGCACTTTTGTTTTACCTTGTCCTGTCCTGTGCCATGCCTTGTTTTATTCTTAGTTTTAACTTTCTTGGTACGAGAAACTTGGTCAGAATGGGGCAAGCCTACAGTGAATATCCTCAGGCAAGACCCTTAAAGCTATCTGCCTGGTTCAAGTTTGTATAAAACAACTTAACTTACTGTAACTACATGTAATGTAATGCTGTTTTTTTTTCCTTTTCTAACCTTGCTTATTTGCAGTAAAAAAAGCTATTTTTTAGTTTTAGTTTTAGTTTTGCGATGAAATGTGTCAGAGAGGGGAATGACGTGCAGAGAACGACCCGGGCTGGAATCTAACCCATCGTGGGGGCGGCTGTTCTAACCACTACACCACAAGTGTCCTCGATTTCTGGCATTTCTAACCCGTAAAGTGTACTTGTCTCAGCAACACTTAAAACTTTGTCTCATCTTTTCTACTGTCAAGAAAAGAGAAAGGTTAAATTATGATTTGATGAATTATGATGTCATTTTTTTTTTTCAACACCATCTTAAAATGACAATAAAATATGATAAAGAAGTGAACTGTGACTTATTTTGTACCGGTCTACTGTTGTCGATAATGAAACATGTTTTTTAAGATATTTTTTTGGCATTTTTATGCTTTATTGATAGTGTAGAGACAGAGATGAAATGTGTCAGAGAGGGGAGTGACATGCAGAGAACGACCCGGGCTGGATTCTAACCCGGGTCTGCTGTGAAGAGGACTTTTGGGGTCCGGGGGGGTCTAACCACTACATCATGAGTGCCCCCGTTCTTTGTCATTTTCAACCCGTAAAGTGTACTTGTCTCAGCAACACTTATCAACTTTGTCTCATCATTTGTACTGTCAACATTAGTGAAAGGTTAAATTATGTCGTTTTTTTTCAGCAACATCTTAAAATGACAATAAAATATGATAAAGAAAAGTGAACCGTGTCTTTGAGATTTTTGTAAAGGTCAACTGTTGTAGATAATATTTAGCAACAAGTCTTTAGTTCCCTTTCTGAGTTTATTGAGATCACGTCAGTAGCAGAAGTTTCACAGTTTTAAATGTGTCTATGAGTTAGAAGAGTGTTTTACTGTGTGGAGGTCTGGGGGAACAACCAAACTAATGCTACGAAAGAAAACATACTCTGTTAATACAAAACTTATTCAGCTCTGGTTAAGGAAAAAACACAGAAACTTTACCAACATTTGTACCTGGATACAATACCTGCCTATAATGTCCAATAGCAGTCTTTAATCCACCACAGGTTAAGGTTATAACTTGCTGTAGACATTAAAACTAGTGCTGTCAAACGATTAAAATATTTAATCGCGATTAATCGCATCAATGTCATAGTTAACTCGCGATTAATCACGATTAATCGCATTTGTATTACTTCTAGCCTGTCCCTTGATTTCTTTATGCTCTTATCACACCCATTCTGATTATGATATTAAAGAAGAAATACACTGAATTACAATGACAATACACAAACACACACACCGTATTTCCTGTGTCAAACTGTCTCAACTCAGCTTTGTGAAGGGTCAGGATATGTGATTAAGATTTATGAGCTGATAGTCATGATACACATCAAGGAAAAGCTGAACTACCGGACAGGATGAGGCAATGTTTACCATCATTTACTTCACCAAAACAAAGACACACAGAGACAAAAAGATCCTATCACACACACACACACACACACACACACACACACACACACACACACACACACACACACACACACACACACACACACACACACACACACACACACACACACACACACACACACACGTTTTGTACGGCATTAGCCAACAGGTCCGGCCCTGACAGACGATACCATGATGTGTGACTATCAGCTCATAAATCTTAATCACATATCCTGACCCTTCACAAAGCTGAGTTGAGACAGTTTGACACAGGAAATACGGTGTTTGTGTGTCTGTGTGTGTGTGTGTGTGCGTGTGTGTAAAATGCTTCCAGCTCACACATCTCCTCTCCTCAGTCACGTCTCTTTGCCCTTCACAAAGGGGACTTGTGTTTGTCAAAATAAAGTTAACGCAGGTTTTAAGATACATAGGGGTGGCATACACACACACACACACTCAGGAGCAGTTGTTCCAGTAAAGTAAAGTAGGGCTGCAGCCTCATGACTTTGGTCACTGACACAACCGCCCAGTTCCATGTTTTCTGCTTCATGTTCCCCTGTGTTTACTGTTATACTGTCTGTCTGTGTGTGTGTGTGTGTGTGTGAGTGAGTGAGTGTGTGTTTCTCAGTCAGTATTTTCTCAGTTGCTGATATCATTCCAGTCAAGCTCAGTCGTCACAAGCCGCTGAACCAGAACAGTAGAGGAAGTTCCAAGCTTGACACACACACACACAAAGAATGTTGCTCTTGAAGTCTTAAAACTGCAGTGTGTAGAATTTTGGGTTTTATTTCCTAGCAGATTTTGTAGAAAGTAATTATAATATCCATAAGTACATTTAATTTAGTGCATAATAGCTGATTTTTTTTTTATTATTATTATTTTTTCCCATAGAAAGGGTCTCATATATGTCCATATTTCTGCATATTTTGGACCAAGGCCTAGTGCCGCCATCTTGAAAGTGTCATAGTTGGAATGTCATCAGGTGCATTGTTTAGAATTTAGAATTGTTCTTGTCCTTGAAGGCCACTGTAGCTTCTGTTATTATTCTAAAGGGTTGGGGTTACCCAGGGAGCGTTGCATTCTAGAACTTTGTAGAACTTTCTAGATGATGTCACATTACACACTGCACCTTTAACGGAGGAGCAAAAAAAGACACACCGACCAAATTCAGTTTTATTTAAATTTAATTTATTTAAGACGTTTAAGAATCGAACAATACAAATCAAAACTTTATTCTCCAAGAAACAAAACAAGGGGAATCGGACATTTAAAAACAGATGTATAAACAATGTGGTAATACTCAGTTCTATCCTCAGTCAGGGTTGAAGGCATAGGACAGACAGACAGACAGACAGACAGACAGACAGACAGACAGACAGACAGACAGACAGACAGACAGACACCTCAGTCAGGGTTGAAGGTGTATCACACGTTATCTTGACTCCTGTTGATACAAACTCCTACGTCTCCTCAAAACCACACACACAGAGACAGACAGACAGACAGAGACACAGAGACAGACAGACATAGACACACACAGACAGACAGAGAGACAGGAACAGACACAGACAGACAGACAGACAGACAGACAGAGACACACACACAGACAGACAGACGGACACACAGACAGAGACACACAGACAGACAGACACACAGACGGACACACAGACAGAGACACAGACACAGACACACACACACACACAGACACACATAGACACCCACACACAGAGACAGACACACACACACACACACACACACACATTCAGTCAGCTTTGAGTGCGTATGACACATCGTCTTGACTGACGTTGATTCGGACTCTCTGTAAAACTCCCAGAATGCTCGGCTCCAGCAGCAGGATCCTGCAGGCGCCGAGTCGCTGGCACACGGCCAAACCCTCGGACACACCGATTGGCTGAAGGCCGTCCAATCGACACAGGGCCTGGTGCTGCACGAATACCTGAGGGGACAGGACAGAGGAGAATTTTACTATTAGGATCAGGGACTAACAATGTCAAAATCAGTGAATATCTCCTCACATCATGATAAGCTACCTGTCTGTACTGTGTGTGCGCTGAAAAGGATCTGGTGTTAACACTAGAACCGCCAGCATTCTATTTCTACCTAGAACCGCCAGTCAAATTGACCCGTGCATTTCTAGTGTGATATAAAGTCATAAATTAGTTTGTTTAATAATCATCTGTGTTTTGGACCTCTTGTTTTATAATCTAAGTATCTTTAAGAACACTAATCACGTTTTGTGGCGACTCAGTAATGAAACTGAAAGTAGATATAATATCGCAAGTATAGTAATGAAAACAGAAGGTCAAAACAGTGTCCAAATGAGCTAAAATCATAAATAAAATAAACAGTAACATGGCAAACTTATTTTTAGCTAAGCTCTAATTGATTATTCATTCATTTTCCCCCACGTTGACATGTTTTGAGGCGGAGGATCCCTCCGACGCTCTCTGTCCGGCTCATCAGCACTCAGCTGTCTGTGAGTTGAGCTGGACGAGCCGCGGTGTGTGGAACAGCGATCTGTTCTAATCTCTCTCCACTATCAGACTCACTTCACTCATTTCACTTAGTGACTCTAATGTTGTTAGGTATTTATCTTCATCTCTAATTTATTGAAAGAGTTTATGAATGACTGCACGTACAGTTGTCAGATCACGGACCCCAAACAATGCCGTTGCCTAGCAACCTGCTCGAAAATATTCCATTTTCCTGTGTGGGTCAAATTGACCCAGTGTGGCGGTTCTAGGTATGAATGCCTGTTTTTTTAATCCAGTTTAATTGTGACTTTATTCAACCATAGGGAGAGCATCACAACACCATTCTAGGAAAAGTCAAAGAGTTGGGGGCTTCAATATTTCGTAAAAGTTTAGTTATGGGCAGTTGGTTCTGGTGTTAATATACAGCCTAGGCTCTGTAAGATAGTATGTAAACAATGGGGGCCAACGTAGATAGCAACACTGTAGTGTTTGTGTGTCATAGAGAGAGTGAGTGAGTGAGTGAGTGTGTGCATGAGAGTGAGTGAGTGAGTGAGTGAGTGAGTGAGTGAGTGAGTGAGTGAGTGAGTGAGTGAGTGAGTGAGTGAGTGAGTGAGTGACTGAGTGACTGAGTGACTGAGTGAGTGTGTGCATGAGAGTGAATGTGTTTGTCCGTTTGTGTGTGTGTGTGTGTGTGTCTGTCTGTGTGTGTGGACGAGTGTGTGTGTGTCTGTCTGTGTGTGTGGACGAGTGTGTCTGTCTGTCTGTGTGTCTGTCTGTGTGTGTGTGAGAGATTCACCTGTTGGAACGTGGCCTCTTCTAATCCCAGGCGTTTGAACTCGGCGATCACAGCTCTGAGGAACAGCTGCTCCTGCACTGAAGCACTCCTGAAGAACACACAACACTTTACCTTTAAACCTGCAGTGTGTAGAATTTTGGGTTTTATTTCCTAGCAGATTTTGTAGAAAGTAATTATAATATCCATAAGTACGTTTAATTTAGTGCATAATAGCTGAAAAATGTTTTGAATTATTATTTTTTCCCTTAGAAAGGGTCTCATATATGTTCATATTTCTGCATATTTTGGACCAAGGCCTAGTGCCGCCATCTTGAAAGTGTCATAGTTGGAATGTCATCAGGTGCATTGTTTAAAATTTAGAATTGTTCTTGTAGGCCACTGTAGCTTCTGTTATTATTCTAAAGGGGCGGGGTTACCCAGGGAGTGTTGCATTCTAGAACTTTGTAGAACTTACTCGATGATGTCATATTACACACTGCACCTTTAAAGAACAACTTTAACAGAAGCTACGGTGGCCTTCAAGGACAAGAAGCTATAGTTACTAAAGATGGCATCATCCACCACTGCCTCAAGTCTTTCCTACAATATCAAGTGATGAGGTGACGATGTATTTAGTTATTTATTCTATAGTACTTCTTCTTGGTCTTCCAACAGGTGCATTTCCCCAGGACGCCCACTATATATAAAAACGTGTAAGGCCGTTAAGTTTGTCCGCTCTGTGCTACTGTAGAAACATGGCGGTGCAACATGGCGGCCTCAGCGCGCCCTATGTAGATATAAAACACTTTACCTGATAGCAGTGATGTAAGCGGATGAGAACATCTCGTCGAGCGCCTCCATCACATGACTCATTCCGACCAATCCCGTGGCAGTCGGCTCGGAGACGGTGACCTCACAGATCTCTGTTGCCCGACGACAGATGTCCAAACATCGCCGCGCGTCGCCAGACAGAGCAGCCACCTGACACAGGGAAAGATACGGGATTAAGGGTGGAGAAAGAGGTGTGATTTGCAAAAATTTAAAAAATGTAATTAAATTTAAATTTAAACGTCTTTGAGTGACCTCCAAAAAAGCGCTATATAAATCCTACCCTTATTAAATATATGTTCATTCTTAAGATATTTTTTTGGCATTTTTATGCTTTATTGATAGTGTAGAGACAGAGTTGAAATGGGGCAGAGAGGGGAGTGACATGCAGAGAGCGACCGCGGGCTGGAATCGAACCCGGGTCCGCTGCTGGCCGAGGCCCATGGGGGGGGACGCCCTACCAACTGAGCTAAGGGCGCCCCCTTAATATATGTTAATTCATGTAAAAATTGCAAATTCCTGTCTGTGATTTTTATTCGATTCATAATAACCAAACATCCATAAAAAAATACAAACATTATAATATTTTTTATCTATAATAAAAGGTATTTTGCTGTAGGCTTTATTGTGGCAATGTTGAAAACTTCTCTTTTTCTCCCCTCCCTCTCTACTTCTCTCTCTCTGCCCTCTCCCTCCCACACAGTGAAACACACACACAGAAACACACTTTCGACATGGTGGTAAAGGGCTACCTGTGCGTTTACCTTTGTGGATGCCACTCACTCAGTCTCACACACACACACACACACACACACACACACACACACACACACACACACACACACACACACACACACACACACACACACACACACACACACACACACACACACACACACACACACACACACACACACACACACACACACACACACACGTAAAGGGGTCCTTGTGTGTGTACCTTTCGAGATGCCAGCTGCAGCGCGTCCTGTTCGAAGGCTTTGACTTTGTTCAGTCGAGACATGATGATCTGCTGAAGCTGTTTGAAGCTGTACGGCTGGAAGGACATCCTGGTCAGACCCTACAGACAGACAGACAGGCAGACAGACAGGCAGGCAGGCAGACAGACAGACAGGCAGACAGGCAGACAGACAGACAGAGAGCGAGACAGAGAGAGAGAGACAGAGAGACAGACAGACAGAGAGACAGACAGACAGACAGACAGACAGACAGACAGACAGAGAGAGAGAGACAGACAGACAGACAGAGAGACAGACAGACAGAGAGAGAGAGAGAGACAGACAGACAGAGAGACAGACAGGCAGACAGACAGACAGACAGACAGACAGACAGACAGACAGAGAGAGAGACAGACAGACAGACAGACAAAGACAGACAGAGAGAGAGACAGACAGGCACACATACACACATACACACAGACACACACAAACAAAAAGACACACACACAAACAAACAAACAAACAAATAGATGCACACATTAATGTTGCATTTCCTAACATCTTTTATAAGTCACTCCTCCATTACTATTCAACATGTTTTACTTTTCTTAGGGACAGTCCTTTGCCCAGTGAATCATGGTTTGTCACTGAGCACATCTCAGTCTCTTCCCATGTGTGTCATGTGGGTTACCGTAGTTATTGGGCTTTTCCACAGTGTGAATCTGTTGCTAGTGTGGCTCTTTTTCCCCTTGTTTCCTGGGCATTTTCACAGCTCATTGCGCCCTCTTGTGGTGGTAATAATAATATTAATAATAAAATAATAATAACATAATAAATAAAATAAAGAATAGGTTAATTAATAAAAATATAAAAATATATAAAACATTTATAATAAAAACATAAAGTAAAAATAAATTAAATGTGTATGGTTGGTTAAACTTAACGTAATAATAAATAAATAATAATAATAAAAAAAAGTAATTAAAATATTTAAAACATTTAAATAATATAAAAATATAAAGATAAAAAGAATTTTTTTTTTAAATATATATTAAAAACATATACAATATCTTTTTTAATAAAATATATAAATAAATTAATTGTGTAAAATAAATTGTGGCTTTTGTCGTTATGCCGTTATGTCACTACCATTGTGAAGAATAAATAAG
>NC_137212.1:1742883-1745383 GCF_949987685.1 Ammodytes marinus
GTCATCTCTTTAAACAATACATTTTTTTTTTTCAAATCAATCAATGGACCAGTCGTCTCACTCACAGTTGTTTCCTGATGCGAGATGAAACCAGTTGAGCTGTTTTCCTCTTAGAGCTCCTGGGTGTCATGGAAACAACAGGCAGGGTGGGGGAGTTTTCATTGTCTGCCTCGGCCCTGCACAGACAGACAGACAGACAGACAGACAGACAGACAGACAGACAGACAGACAGACAGACAGACAGACAGTAACTTTATTGAAACAGCACAACAAATATTTTGAGACCAGTTGCATTTGTTTTTCTTGTGCCAATACGATGCAAATTCCAAATTTTTACTTAAACCTATACCTTCAAAATATTATGTTTGGAATGTTTTGGATTTGGAAGATGTGTGAGTGAGTGAGTGAGTGAGTGAGTGAGTGAGTGAGTGAGTGAGTGAGTGAGTGATGTGAGTGAGTGAGAGAGTGAAGTGTGAGTGAGTGTGTAAGTGTGCGAGTGTGCGTCTAAATACTCACAACGCTGCCAGCTTTGGTTCATTCTGGGTTTTCGAATCTTTTCTTCGTGAAGGAGTGGTAGCTCTGTGTTAACACAGATAGGATTGTGTTGAGTCAAAAAACAAAAACATTTTAACCCTTGTAAACCATTAGTCAATAAGAATGACTGTGTATTAAGAAAAGAATTATGAAATAAATAATTGATGCCAGTGGATGGGGGTTTAAAGGTGCAGTGTGTAATATGACATCATCAAGAAAGTTCTACAAAGTTCTAGAATGCAACGCTCCCTGGGTAACCCCACCCCTTTAGAATAATAACAGAAGCTACAGTGGCCTTCAAGGACAAGAACAATTCTACATTTTAAACAATGCACCTGATGACATTCCAACTATGACACTTTCAAGATGGCGGCACTAGGCCTTGGTCCAAAGTATGCAGAAATATGGACATAAATGAGACCCTTTCTAAGGGAAAAAATTATTATTAAAAAAAAAATGTTCAGCTATTATGCACTAAATTAAATGTACTTATGGATATTATAATTACTTTCTACAAAATCTGCTAGGAAATAAAACCCAAAATTCTACACACTGCAGGTTTAAGTTTAAAGAATAATAGATTTGATTTGAATATTCTGCCCCTAAAAAAAAAACTCTTGAAATGTAAAAGAGAAAGAAAGATACATAAAGATAAGATTATGGGATGAAATATGATGTGCAATACAATGCTAAAAAAAGTATTGTTATGATATGCAGAACCAAAGGGGACAAAGAATTGTGATTTCTATCTGTCAGGACAAGTGTTGGGAGTCTGTAGGAAAACAAAATACCTGGCTCACTACATGACAGATCAGATGTATGATGATGATGATATTTATAGACAGTGTCGCATGCTATATGCCCAAGCTAATATGTTGACAAGAAAATTCCATATGTGCTCTGAAAAAGTAAAAATCCAACTTTTTAAAGCATACTGTACTCCACTGTACACTGCAGCCCTATGGGCAAAGAGGACACGTGGAGCCTGGGGACAGAGATACACACAGTTATCTGTCTGTCTGTCTGTCTGTCTGTCTGTCTGTCTGTCTGTCTCTTGTTCCATCTATCTATCCATCTGTCTGTCTGACTCTTGTTCTATCTATCCGTCTGTCTGTCTGTCTGTCTGTCTGTCTGTCTGTCTGTCTGTCTGTCTCTTGTTCTATCTATCCATCTGTCTGTCTAACTCTTGTTCTATCTGTCTGTCTCTTGTTCTATCTATCTATCTATCTATCTATCTATCTATCTATCTATCTATCTATCTATCCATCTATATAAATCAAGGAAAGTCTGTCTGTCGGTCATGGGCATGTTTTTTATGTTTTGTGTGTTCTTTTTATGGACCTTGAGTCTGACAATAAAGATGATGATGATGATAAGTACAATACAAACAAAATGATGTACTTCAAATAAAAAGGAGAAAATTGGACTAAGATATATAAATATAAATATATTTTTTTTAAATCAACAAAAAGCCAACAATGATAAGCTCAAAAAAAGTTAAATCAGGACAAAATAACTATTTACTTAATTTTATCAATTTTGTTCAACAGTAATCCTCCTAATATGGAGGATAGATAGATAGATAGATAGATAGATAGATAGATAGATAGATAGATAGATAGATAGATAGATAGATAGATAGATAGATAGATAGATAGATAGATAGATAGATAGATAGATAGATAGATAGATAGATAGATAGATAGATAGATAGATAGATAGATAGATAGATAGATAGATAGATAGATAGATAGATAGATAGATAGATAGATAGATAGATAGATAGATAGATAGATAGATAGATAGATAGATAGATAGATAGATAGATAGATAGATAGATAGATAGATAGATAGATAGATAGATAGATAGATAGATAGATAGACTGACAGACAGGCCTCAATACGCCATTATAAAATCCGTGATATGTGACTGTTTACACCGATACTGTGATATCCTGTAGACTCA